>NW_016158169.1:72598-132850 GCF_001687245.7 Rhagoletis zephyria
AGAATAATCTAAAAAGTAAAAGAAATGAATTGAAATTGGAAGGAGGCAAAAAATAATTGATATAGCAAGTGTTTATTGTGCTTGTGCTTGTGTGAATGTGTTTTGTACATACATTTCTGTTCTTATTTGACGTTAGTTTTGTTGTTGCCATTCTTTGGACTAAAAATTTGGTTTTTTGCGTTCCTTTACTTTTCCTGTTACTCTCTTTTAGTGAGCGCATTTTGCTTACGCTCTGGCATTTTGACACTTTTCAGATTTTAGTCCAAAAAGATAAGGAATGAACCTATTATTGTAATAGCGGATGCCGAAAATATGTATGCATGTGTTTTTGCCTCGTGGTGTATAGTGAAGGGACGACATACATATGTAAGTATTGGAATTATTATTACAACAATGCAATGCAATTGCAGTGGCTTAAAAGTTCAACGCTCTGTGCAACAAACAACCAACGCTACAGAGTGGGAAAATATTGTGATAGAAATATCCTACGTAATTATGTATGTAATAGAATTTTTGTAGAAACATTACGAACTCGGAAGAGCTGCAATGTTATTTTTGGAGCTGGCTCAACACTTTTCGAACCAAGAACCAATAAGCGAAAGATTGAAATTTAATAAGGGCACATTTAATTTTACATTTGGTATGCTATTTTATGTTTAAGTTCAATTAAGTTAAGTTAAGATGTTACACTATGTTATGTTGCTTTAAGTTAAGTTATGTTAAGTTATGTTAGGTTACGTTAATTAAAGTACAGTAAATTACAGTAAGTAAAGTAAAGTAAGTAATGTAAAGTATAGTTAAGTTAAGGTAAGTTAAGCCGAGTAGAGTATCTAATGTGAAGAAAATAAAGCAGAATAAAGTAAAACAAAGTAAAGTAAATTAAAGTTGAGTAAAGTTAAGTAAAAATAAATAAAAAGTGTATTAACTAAATTAATAACCAATTATAGATGTAGCAGCCAGGGCCTTCAGCTGCTTAAGTGATGGAGGAATTTTGTATATTTGGAACGGCACCAAGTTAAATAATAAGGTATGTATTGAACATTTGAACAATTTTTAAATTGTGTCAAATTTTGTGGGATTGGGATTGGAAATTAAAGTAGAGTAAAGTAAAGTAAAAAAAAAAATTAAGTTATGTTAAGTTAAGTTTAGTAAAGTAAAGTAAAAGCCTGATTATGGCAACTTAACTTAACTTAACGGAATGTTGCACTTAGAGAATCAAAATGAAGTAGATTTCGACGTGGCATTAAGTTACATTAAGTTTCGGCTGTTCAATTATAAGCAACATCCATTAAACAGAATTTTTAAGTGAGATACGTAAGTTACGTTAAGTTGCCATAATCAGACCATAAGATGCGGCCGTTGTGGCGTAGTGGTTAGCAGTGCGCGCTACCATTCCACAGAGCCTGGATTCAAGGCCGGTTCAACCCACAACAAAAAAAAAAACAAAGAAAGTTTTTTCTAATAGCGGTCGCCTCTCGGCAGGCAATGGCAAACCTTCGAGTATATTCCTGCCATGAAAAAGCATGCTACTCATAAAAATACAATCGAAGTTCAAGGCGCACGCTATAAATCGGATGAGAAGCTCGGCCAAACACTAACATGTGTGCAAGCGCCAATCAATTATTATTATTATTAAAGTAAAGTAAAATAAATAAAGTAATATGAGAAAAGTAAAGTGAAGTAAATAAGTGTTAAGTAAAGTTAAAGCTATTTAAGTTAAGTTGCTATGTTTATTTGTAATGTTATGTTGTAGTGCTATTATATGTCGGCCGCTGTTGCTGAGTGTTTAAAGGTGCGTACAACCACTCCGTATGATCCCCGGTCCGCGTAGCATCTAAGTTAAAAAAGGTTGTTATGTTATGTTATGTCATGCTATGCAATATTGTTTTATGTAATTGTATGTAGTGTTATGTTATCTACATACATCTATTTAATTATATGTTATTTTTAGTTACTTTATGTATTTTATTTATTTTCAATTAATTTCATTTCATCCTTCTTACTCACAAACATACACACACACACACACACACATATGCTCACAATAAATAAGCAGCGCCCACAGAAGAGAATTTACCAGCCACGTCAATCAGGGTTTAATTAATTAACTAATTAACCCCACATTTTATGAGCCGCAGATTCTCCACGACGAACACAAAGACTGCTGACATGTTGGTGCACTCGCAGCTTCTCCTGCTGCCGGCTGCCGACTGCTGAACTCAGCCAATCAGCGAATAAAAGCGAACGAAGCGTGAAGCCGAAGCAGGCGATTAACTGGTCAACCCACAACGGAATCAACTAGTAAACGTTAATGGAATTCAGTTGCATGCAGAAGTAGCAACAACGCAACATTAACTGGCAGTATACGCATCTACCTACACACATTTAAATTAACTTACAATAAAATCTATAATAACGGTGATTTGATTAAATTATTGCCGACATATTGTTGTCGTTGCAAAAGCACATCAACTGGCTGATTGTTGGACAGTTTATTGAAACGACAGCAACAATAATAACAAGCACATAGTATGTAGAAGTACACCAAAGAGAAACAATAACAAAAGCCAGTACCAGGAGCAATAGATTATCCACGCTGATATCCAATGAAAAATGCAAACGAGGTGAATGGCAACTTTGCTCTAAAATTCCGGTTAACTAAATGAAGATTGATGGACAGCCAGCGCGTCGGCGCAGCGTCGTAAATTGTCGCAGTAAGGCCAATACACAGGCTTGCATTGTGTGGTCTTTTAGTTAATTATTATGTGCCATCATTTCACTCGCGATTTGCTATGTCCACACGTTTTCAGGCGTACATATGCATATGTACATTCAAATGTGCATAAATACAATGTATAGATATGTACGTACATCTATATGTATATGTAGATGCATTTATACTTTTGTCACAAAGTCTTTCGTTACTTCTTCAGCTTTTATTTTGAATTTCGATTGATTTGCCAGTTGAGTTGACACCTGTGATTGCGGGATGAGCTAAGTGCAAAAGTTTGTCGTAGACAGCGAGCCAATTATGTAGACGATTAATTGTATTAAAACAAGTAAGGGCAGTGCTTTCTTCGGCTTCATACCTTTCATGAACATCACAAAATTTTACAAAAAAAATTTGTATACAAAAAATTTCTACATTCACTGCATACATAGAGTTATATAAAAAAAAAATCATATCTTTCCGAGCTAAATTTTTTATTTATTTTTCTATAAAAATATCGCCCAAGCTTTACCCAAAAACATATCAATCAGAGTTTCCAACTTTATACAAAATTAAGGAAAATTCCACAAATTTTTCTCAAAATTTAAACCTTTTAATCTGAATCTTTAAAACTTTTTTGGGTATGCAGTTTTATAGCCCATAAAATTATAGTCTAACGAAGTACAAGTTTCAACCGGCTTAAAAATCCCATTGATTTTGAAAATTTTTTTTTTTTGATAATACCTACTTTTTCGTTTTTTGTTTATATATCTAACAACTGAAATTTACAAAATCTGGCGTTAAGTTTTTTAAACTTTGTTGCTAACGTTCTCCCGAATTTTATTTCATAAGAAATTCATGCTTATATCGAAAAGAGTGCAAAAAAATTTTTTCCGACGAACTGATAACCTCCTCCTTTTTTGGAAGTCGGTAAAAAAAAAAATCGACACGTGTTCGTTTGTTTGAATGACTGTACCTTATAAAGCACCGATCTAAGTGATTTTCACTGCTGTGTATGGTCGGTATGTAAACCGGTAATACAATTCAATGATTTTATCTGCCTACATAAAGGAGTTACATCGCAAAAACTTATATCTGAACACTCAGCGGTATAGAAGATTTAGCTTGTACAGCACCGATCTTGACTATTTTCTGGGTAGAATTTGGTTGATTATTTAAAAAATAGCTCACGAAATTTATCGGTTTTAGCTGTCCAAATAAAGGAGTTTTAAAGTAAAACCCCATATCTGAACAATCCGTTGTATGAAGGCAATAGCTTATAGTGACCCGATCTTTGTCATTCGTCAACGTGAACTTTCTGTTGATAATGAGTGAAAATATTGCGAAATTTCATGTTCCTTGCTGCATAAATGGAGGAGTTATAACGAAGAATCTCGTATCTGAACAGTCAGTTGTATGGGTGCTATATGTTATAGTGGTCTGATTTTTACCGTTCCGACAAATGATTAATACATTATCAAAATACACTCACTTACAAAATTTCAGTCGAATATCTCGAAAACTAAGAGACTAGATTGCATACAAGCAGACGGACGGACAGACAGACAGACGGACATGGCTAAATCGGCTCAGCTCATGAAAGGTATAAAAATACTGCGAGAAGTGTATTGAGATTATGCAAAATTTAACGCGATTTTAATGAGAAAATTTCCCTTATCTTGAATCACAAAACATATGCAACAGCCCTTTTAATAAGGCTGAGGTAAAGACAATATCATAGCCTCGGAATAGTTACACAATCTGACCAAAACCAATTTGACCCCCAAAACTTTTCAACATTAAAGTTTATACACAAGTCTGAGATATTTTTTGATTGCTATACAAACAAACAAAATCGTCGTTACAAGTACCTACTTCTGTGTGCTATTTTTCTACTCATTAGTAAGCATTATGTAGTAAGCCCTTCCGCTACTAACTAACAATTTTCACACTAATCAATGATGTGTAAAGCACGTTGGGCGAAAACAACAAATTATTTTGTTTATTTCTCATTAGTAATGGCGCGATTGCAACATGCATGACCAGCAAAAACAAGCAAGCAAGCCAGCCAGCAACATGCAACATGTGTCAACACATTTCGGTGACAATTGGAAAGGGCGTGGTGGTGACCCCGCGCTACATGAACGCATGAAGGTACATACTCGTAGTGAACAATTAGTCAAGGCGATAAATTTGGGTGGGGAGGTGTGTAGATATGTATGTTTGTATGCATTGATGCACATTAGATTGTATCGCATTACAAGGAAACAAAAACAAGTTCGCCTTACAAACTTGAGTCCAAAGTATTCTATTATTTTGAAATTGTCTTCCAAGAATACTTGCGACTAAGGGCTGGACAGCGAAATTGTATTTCTGGTATGGTCTAATGAACATATGCATGAGTTAATAATATACATATACACATTAGGGTGGCACTAATTTCACAGAGGAACACTCCTTAAACGGTTGTATTCAAACAAATAAAATTTCACGCGTAATCCTCTCCTAGAACTGTTTAACCCCTTAACTTCGACTATGTTAAAATAGGACCTTCCAGGGCAATTGTGGCTAAGATAGTAAAAAGTCGTTTGTAAAACAAATGAAAGAGAGACGGTAAGATAGTTCGAAAGACCTTTGTTACTCTAATACAAAACCCTTACAAAATGAGCTCTATCATTCAACATTCGTGGTGAAAAACTATTTAGGGAAAAATCACTTCTATATCATTCAAATGGTAAGCCTTTCGAGAGATGCTAGTTCGAGTCTTCGGGCAGCGGGTTTTTTACTACGATTTCATTGTCGTAATAAGAAAAATTTATACAGTGACTCAAACAAGTGACCACGTATCTCAAATTAAATTTTTTTGTTAGTTTTCTATAAAAATATTATGCATGCTTCAACCCAAACCACATAAATCAAAGTTTAAAATTTTATAAAAATTTTAGAAAAGTTCAACAAATGTTTATAAAATTTTTGAATTTTTAATCTGAATTTTTGGTAATGCAGTTTTATAACCCATACAATTTTATTCTAATAAAGTAGAAGTTTCAGACCGATAAAAATCGCGTTTTTTAAGATTTCTTTTGCTGACGGCTTTCCCGTTTTTTTTTATACATATAACACCGTGCGAAATCATGGGCCAAATATAGTAAAACTGCGTTTCTAGTTTTTCTCTCTGACGTCAGGATTTCTTTTAAGGACTTTGAAATTTTAAAAATACAATTACTTCAAAAAATTATTAAACAAATTCAGCAATTCGGCAATGTAGAAAAACAGTATGACAATCAAATTAAAGATAAAATTCTGCCATATCAAGGCAGTTTAAATTTTTTGTGAAATAAGGACGATTAGGTATTGAAAATGTCCTATTCACATGTTATCATTTAATATCCTTGAAATTAACACAACAATTTATTTCGAAAAAATTATATGTTAAGGACTAAGGACTCGTAAACATCCCGAAGTCATTCTAACTTTATTCACTTAAAAAACAAAACTAATTAATGGGACATTTTCTATACCTATTCGTCCTTGTGTCCCAAATTTTTTTTTTTTGTAATTCTACAAAATTGTCTCACTCATACTGTTTTTCTACATTGGAATAATTTTTTTTAATAATTTTTGGAATTTAGCATATCCACAAAACCCCTTAAAAAAAAATCCTATCGTCAGAGAGAAAAACTAAAACGAAGTTCTACTATATTTGGCCCACGGTTTCGTGAGTTATTTTATTTTTTGTTTTTGTCGCACGATATAACAAGGGCAATTTATAAAAACTGGCGTTGATTTTTTGAAATTTTCTTCCGAACGGTCTTCCGCATTTTCATAAGAAACTCATGCTTATACTGCAAAAGTCCCTCAAAAAAAAAAAAAAATATCAAAAATTTACGCGTTTTTGCTGCCACTTGCAACTTGCACTTTATTAGACTAAAATTATGTGAGCTATAAAACTAAAGTCTGAAACTTTGATTTACCTGGTTTTTGTTAAAGCTTGGACAATGTTTTTATAGAAAAATAACCAAAAAAAACTTAACGTAAAAAAACATTGTGAATATTTAAAGAAAATCAACACGTGGTCACTTGTTTGAGTCACTGCATTTTTTATTTCTCTTAATTTTTGAAAACTTATTTTATTTAATTTATTTAAATTTTTAAAATTTTTTAATATCATAAAGTTTTTAGAATCCTATTTTATTTACCATTTTTTAATTAAATATTATTTACTTCAGTTTCATTTTCTTTTTACTTTTAGATATTGTTGTTTAAACAAATATATATATATATATTTTTTTTGTTTCATTTAAACTTTAGGATCTTATATTTTTTTAATATTTTCTTTTTTTTTAATCAATTATCTTTTGTTTTCATATTTTGTTTTAAAAATGAATTTTTTTAACTTCATTTAATTTTTTAGTACCTACTATTTTCTTCTTTTTTATTTAATTTTTTCTTTGTCTAATTTAAGTTTAATTTATGTTTCTATGAAAAAAAAAATTATTATTTATAAATTTCACCTCATTTCTAAAAATAATATTATTTATTTGCATTTGTTTTAAAAGTTATTTTTTAATTTTGTTTTAAATTTAATTTAATTTTATTTATTAGTTTTCTTTTGTTTTAAAATGAAAAATATATGTTTTTTAATTTTATTTTATTTTCAAAAAACTTATTGCCAAAAAGCGTACAGCATGCGCTTTCAATTAGTCTTTCGAAAGGGAGTATAGCGCTTTCAAGATAGTTGCAAGAATTGACAGTTTTCTTACGAAAGAGTTTTTTGTTTCGAAAGACAGCGGTGAGTTGAAAGACATTTGTAAGAATTGTCCTGCTAGTCCTCCTTTTTAACAAGTTGAGTGTAATGGCAGTTAGTGGGTTAATATGTTCTACAAATATATTGAGCGGGTATTTTTAGTATGGGCTAGCAAAGATCAGAACCTTATACGATTACCTGTAACCGCGCTATAGGCCTTAACCAGGTTAAAGGAGTTTTAAGGAATTAATTTTAAGAGCTGCCCTTATGTACTTACATACTATATACATTGGCTTGATTGAATGCAATTCGTTACGCATGCATGCAATTATTGCGTGTATAGCAAAATCAAAAATACACACATACATATGTATATAGAATAATACGTATTTACGGACATATTGTTAAAATAATCGCTTTTAAACGACTCCCGTGCAGCACCACAACCAGGTGGCTGCGACCAAACTACGAACTAAACCACGCACCTTCGAAACATAAAAGTGTAGCGAGTTTTCAACAGCAGCCGCATATAGAGCATAAAGCGGCAAGCTGAAGTTTATGAGATTATAGAAGATATAAAAAAGTAAGAAGAAGAGAGGAGGCGAGGAGAAAACGCACAATAGTCTGTTAACAACTAAATCGCCGTGAATTTAATTAGCTAACAGCCAAGAAATAATAAAAACAAAACTTGTTGCAAGTTTTTTTCACACTTAATTTTGAAATTGCCACACAAACAGACACATGCACGAGCACGCAAAGTTTCGACAAAATAGAAAATTATAGGTATGGAATTTTCCTGAAGGAGTTGTGGGCACTTACATAAGTACATACATATGTTTGTTTGTACGTATGAGTATGTGGAGCAAGAAAACCGGCTTGGTAATACCAGCTTGAAAAAGTGGAACGACAACTACGAGCGCCGGCAGAGATTTCAATGTTTAACAACAGCAGCAGCAAACCGGCACAACAGCAGCTGAAACAGCAGCAGCAGCAGTGGCAACAAGATGTAGCTGAGTGATAAGAAAAAGTGAAAATTAAAACAAGAAAAAGTTAGCAGCTAGTAACATACTCAGCCAAGTCAGGGATATTATAGCTTAGAAGGAAACTATGGATGGACCACACGCGTGCGCAAAAAGAGCATTAAAAAAAAGCAGAAAAATGTATGCCACATAGCAAGTGTAAAATTGTGTTTGTTGCGGCAACTTTATCCTTGAGCTTGAAATAAATCTTTGCATAGATTCGCAAGTTTTTGACATGCTGCTGTAGTGATATGGCTAAAAGGATGTGGTGATGTTGCGGCGCAGGGTTGCCATGAAAAAGTAATGCAATAGACTAGTTATGGCGAAAGTTATAAACAAACATATGGTATGGAAAGATAAGTAAGTTAGCTGGATCCTTGAGCGACTACATTGGCAACCCTATACTTAAAATCGTTGCTGCCACTCATGCACTCCCCCACTAGCTCAAGTTTTAACAAACTCACTTGCACAAGTTCTTACGCTTACTCTCACGTCTTTTTGCAGCCATCATAAGTTCTGAAAGCTTAATTTATTTCATACAAACCTACATGCATTCTACGTTCATATCTATAGTATGTATTATTGTATGATTGCAAATCAAAAAACTATTTTTGCCTTTCACAAAAAAACGAGCAACGCACGCAAGCAAGGATGCAAAATTGCAGCCATCGAGGTTGCTGACACATTTCTTTTTTTTTTTTTGATAATTTGTTCGGTAAAAGCTACATTTCAAATTTAATAATGCCAACAGCTTTTTGATAAGTTGTTGAAACTTTTTTTGCTTGCGCACTTTTCTTTCTGCTCGAACATGGTCGGTCGTCGCTCAACATCACCACAACTTCGCTTGAGTACTCTCTGCTTAACGAAGCGCTTGAGTGGACATCAAATTAATGTCGCCTAATATGGCAGTCAGAATGCTTATGCAGAGGCCTTTCGGGGCACAGGAGTGTTTTGATAAGAATTAAATAAAGTAAATATTTTGAGTGTGGAGAAACTAATGCTATATGAAATTAGTTATTAATCTTGTATTGAGTTTAGTATGAAATCGGTATGCTGAATTACGACTAATAAATGAAACGTTATTTTAAACAATAAGAAAAAAGAAAATTTTTAAATAAGGTTGCCAGCTATCTGGAATTTGAAAGTAATTGGAAATAAAATTTATACATGTTAGAGAGATGTATTATCCGTATACATAAAACGAAACGCTGTTAGATATTTAAATCCAACGCAATGCAAGAAGGGTTGCCGCTTGTCTAAAAAAAAATTGTTTAGAACCAATATTTCCATGATAGTATTAAATAAAAGCAAAACTAAGAAAGGCTTCAAATTGGAGGCTTTAAACATTAGGGTTGTCAGCCAGTTATAATATTAAGGTTAAATGGCAAAAGTTGGGTTAAAAGCGAAGAAAATGCTGACAGAAGTTAAGAATTTTTATTATTATTTTTTTTTTTGAGAAATACGACGTGAATATTTGTGTGAAACGTTGCTACTAGGGCTGTGCAATTATTCGATTACTCGACCAAGTTGGTTAATCAGTTCTCCGGCTAATCAATTACTCGAGTTATCAAGATTTTGATTACTCAAAAAGATGTTTAATCGAGTTAAGTAAAAAAAAAAATCAGAACGTATTTCGGGTAAAAATACAACGAAATTTTTTATAATTTAAGACATTTTTAGGGAGGTTGCTATCAGAAACAAAATTAAGAATTATTATTAAAACTAATTGCATGAAAAATTTAAATATTTATACGGAAAGTGAAAAATTTTCATAAGGTGAAACACAACTCAAATACAACTGTCCCCTCTATAAATAATATTTTTTTTCGTTGAGCACTTAATTAAATATAATTAAAATTTATGAATGAAATTTATATAGAAATAGTCGTCTATTGAGATAAGGTTGCCTTCTGTCAAGCAAACAAAAAATTTCCATGTAGGAATCAAACGAAACGGGTTAAGGAATGATTTCATTTAAACATATTATTAAAGAGATTTGGGAGATTTGATGAAGAGTTCTTGACTAAATTAGTAACTGAAATCGCTGCTGTTATCAGCACTCTGAAACTTGAACGGTCTATGAGTCTGCGAACAATTGGCAGGTTATGGTCGATATCGAGTACACAGCAGGAAAGTCGAATTAACCGAAACTTCGAAATCCACTTTAACGAACGAAGTGATTGAAAACTAAATATTTTTCAAGCTGTGAACAGAGATCCTGATCTTTACAGTTGGCTTCAAACAAAACGGCTATAAGAGATGCCTATAAACTACTGAACTTTAGCTTAAATTTTGTAAGGTAGCGCATTTCCAAAAGCTTAGACAGCATATGGAAACCTGATTAGAGGCTCTACTAGGACTTCCGAGAAAATCAGGATGATTAAAACTTTAAAGACTTGTAGAGAGGAAACTCTTTAAATAGAATTGCCCGCTAAAAAATAAATTATAATTTATTTGAGAGTAATTGCCGCCTAAATACTTATTGCATAGAACTGTGAACTTCTTTTCTTAGCCTTTTTAACCTTTTAAATGGCGAGAACTGTCAGTTCCAAAAATGTTTTCAGTTTTTGTTTCATAATTGCGTCCCTATAACCGCAAATAGTAAGGGGGGCATTTATCGCCGTAAAGTCTTTAAGTGGTAAAATTTTTGAATTTAAAATAACGATCAAAAATGTTAAGGGCATTTGCAACTGAACTAAAATATTTTTTAAACGCATAGAAAATTTATACTAAGCTCTTAATATTCGCTGTGAAGTCCCTAAACTCATATTAACCATTATTTTACATTGCAAAATTGTACAACCTTAAGACAAAATGACAACAGTATTTTTGGAGCATACATATAAAAATAGTGTCATTTTTGAATAGAAAAAAAAAATTGCTTAAAAATAAAAAAGGCGAATAAAAAAAGTAAAAGTGTTGCCATCCGTCTTTTTATTTTTAAATTAATTAACTTAACAATTTTCTGAGTGACTTCTTAAAAATACTATATGCGAATTAATGGTCGCAAGCCATTTTTAAAAAATAGGGTTGCCACATGAAAATGAAATATATTAACTTTGAAATATTTTTTAATCTATTTGCCACCTAATGAAAATACATTCCATTTTAATTCAAATGTTCTTTTGGTGGGCGTAAAGCAATCAGTAGAGAAACAGATTAATACACAAACTTGGAAATATTCATTATTCAAAGTAAATGATGACATCTTCTGTTGCATAATCGAGTCCTTTGCTATCCGCTAGTTTTTCTCCAATTAAATTTCAAAATCGACTCATGTTTCTATAGAATCTTTTAGATTTTTGCTTTTAAATGGCATCCTGCTTGTCCACGTATTTCCGCTTTTTGGAAACGCAATTTCCTTAAAAATTGTTATACACAACAATTAATCTTCCAGCGCACTCAAAGTTGAATTTCTTTGCTTGCTTGCCCGCCGCAATCTTGCGTTCATCCAACTGATTGCATGCTAATTAGGACGAGGCGCAGAGCTTCCGTCCACATCCCAATTGACCAAGCGAAACTTTAAGTCTTACCCCACCAGAGCTTAGACAAATCTCAAAACAACTTGAGTAAGGTGAAGAAGTCTACGGCAAGCGGCTAGCGATTGAGCAACAACCGAAAATTTCAAGTGCTACCACACACCATTGCACACTTAGCTTAACAAGTTTTAATTCGTTTTGTGAGGTAAAAAGTTTCGAAATTTTCGAAATTGCTAAGTAAATAGAACAAATAAAACCGCGAAAGACAAATCAGAGCAAAAATAAACAAACAAAAGGGCGCAAAGCAAAGGCGAGCAAAAAAATAAATATAAAAAAATAGTTCACACGCTAAATTGGGAGCGCGTTGCCGCGGTTAGGTCGCTAGCCTTTAGTACCGCTAAAAATTTTGCTAAAATTTGTTGTGAAGCACAGCAACAATACAACTAAAAAATAAATGCATACAACATATAAAACCGGCACAGGCTTGTATTGCAAATGCATTTCGTTTGTACGTTTGTGTTTGCGACATTTCACCGTTACAACGTCTGCATTGAAAATTACAAATGTTTGCTTAAATCATTTGCCAAAGTGTAAACTTTTTCAATTAAATGTTCGTGTTGCTGCCTGGCTGGTTGGTTGGCTAGCATTGGAGCTCTTCTACTCGATAGAAATGCTACCGCTGCTGCTGCCGAAGTTGGTATCGAGGAAACCTACGGTGGTAGGTCGTCCTTGCGCGCTTTCAAAATTCAAAACAGCACTACATTTGACTGCATGCCATGGTTAAAGTGGCATTTGCCTGCGTTGCCGCCACTAAGCCGACGAATTTGTTGCATACTACAACCGACTACCGGAACAGGAAGTCGTAGAAATTGACGTTATCCGTATGGCAGCGAGGAAGGATGGCAAAGTGTTAGGTTTATTGCTGAAGTAAACAAAGGAAATCCTGAATTTTGGTTGCATTGCAAGAGGTGAATTCCTAATTTTTCGCGTAAAACATGGCCTCCTCGACGACTGTGCGAAGCACAAAACTCAGCGAACCACGCAAATCGAGTTTTATATTCCTTTCGACTAGTCTGCAATGAAACGATTACCTGTTTTTCGTAATGTGGGCTCTACAAAGATAGAGTGTTGCCATATTTCCGGAAAAACCTGTATTTTTGACCTAAAAACTACAATTAATTAAGGTATTTTTTTAATTGTATTAAACATAAATAAGAAAAAAGAATTAATTAAAATGAAAATATTATATTCCGTTTAAATTATACTTAACTAAACAAGAGTAGACTTTATAGTACGGAACATTTGTTTAAATGAAATTCATTTTCATTATTTTACGTAAACTGCTTTGTTAATTTTTTCGAGCATTTGATATGATACCTCAAATTTGGCACCTCTGCAATACTTTTCTTTTAGGAAATGTTGAGTCCTTATAATAACAAAGAGCACTGGCGGATTTGAATTTTTGTTACCCCTAGGCAATTCAGAATTTGCCGCCCTTTTTCCGGTAAGAAAAATATTTTGAGGTAAAAGTACCAAATTTATGTTATTTACTATACTTTTATTACAATTTAAGATGAAAAAGTGGTATTTTCCATGAGTAAAGGTTTTCAACTTTTAAAGAAAGCCACTTTTTTCACTTGATAAGTTATAATCTCAAAAATACTAACCTTTTTTTATTTTGTATTTTTTAAATATTATCATTTAAATAATATCAAAAATACCTAACAGTGTTGTCCTATTTTATGATTGCGTAATTGAATCTCAAATTTATGTCTTAAAATGTACAAATACAAATTCTACTTTCAGTGCAGCTAACTTGAAAAAAATTAATTAATTTGTTTTTTTTTCAAGTAAAATTTTCCGCCCCTAAATTTCGCCGCCCTAGGCACCTGCTTATGTTGCCTTCACGGTAAATCCGCCACTGACAAAGAGTGTTGGAATTTCCAGTTTATTTTTTGATTTGAGAAAATATTCTTACCACATTTGTTGTGTCGATTGCATTGCAGAGGGCACTGCAGCCATTTGCTGCTCTTTAATTGTCAACTTTTATCTTAAAAATTGACTTAAAAAAAAAACCAAAAGAGACATTTTAATTTATTCGTACAAATCGGACATTTGAAAAAAAAACTGTAATTTGTATTAGGAGGTAATTCCAACAACTGTAAGCTTAGCTAAAAAACTATAATTTACGGTCAAAGCTGTGAATCTGGCAACAGTGGATATAAACTGAAAGTTTAATTTTACCCAAATCATATTTATTTCCAACAAATGAAACTTACACTTCCAAAAGTCGAAACGAAAAACGAAGCTGCTACAATCCAAGCGTTGTCGTCGTTACAACTTTCGAGAGATCAAAATCCGCTTTTAATCCATTTCCTGCTTAATGCAGCAAAGTAGAGCAGCAAAAATTGTGACAAGCGTTTTTGTGGCACTTTTATTTTACACTACGCCGTACCTTTTCACTGCTTCTGGCAAACAGTAAGTTGGGTTCGAGGACACCTTTCTTTTTTTTTAAATTCGATTTTAATTTTTAGCTCTTTTTCATCCTTTATTATTATTTTTATTTCTTCGCGCACACTTGTTCAGAGCTACGGCGTTAGTGTAAACTGTTTGAAACTTTTTCGCACGCTTTTATTTTTATTTTGTGGAAGCATAGAAAATTGTAAATTCTTTTGCAGGATTTCCACTTGCTTTCCTAATTTCGTGTACGCTCCCTCTTTTGCACTTTGTTGTTTTAGTTTTTTTTTGCTTGGTTATTTCTGCGCGTATGCTAGAGAAGATAGTAAAAAAAGATTGTGCAAATGGAAGGCAATGTGGCGCGCCCTCAAGGATGAGTACTTGTTTTGTTGCTGTTGCTTTTGCTATTCATGCAATTTTTTTACTTTCGCGCTAAAACATAGCTTATATTTATGCATATTTTCTTCGTGTTGCTACACGTATGTATGTAAATAAAATACACTTTCACTGCACTTCCGCTTTCCGGCTTTTGCTTCCTGTGCACTCGCGCGCACACGCACACACACGCTGCACCAACACCAAGCTCGTCACATACTTACTGGCGCTGTAGACTTTGTGTTGACGTGTTGACGTGTTGTCGGCGATTTGCAAGTTTCTATTGCTATTGTTGTTGTTGCTTGTGAATTACCGTTAGCATACAGTGGCACACCGCACGGGCGCGTGTTTATGAAATTTACAAACACCACTACCAGCCAACTCTTTGCACCTCCACAAATCACAAAACTGACAGTGGGGAGCAAAAAGGAAAACAAAAATAAATGTAAGGCATCCAACGCTCACACTATCACTGCATTTGAGTGGGCCAACGCTGGATTGTCGTGGCAGGTTGAATGCTTAGTTGGCGCACCGAATGCAGACAATAACTATATGTGAATGAAGGATGCAGCAGCAGCAGCAGCGGCGACGACAATGCGAAGCGACGCGACACAAGGACACGCGACTAGACGCAGCGCACGGCACGACCCACGCCACACAGTGACCAGACGTAACGGCTTGAGACGCCAAGTGGCACTCAGCGTGTAGCTAAAAGCAGGTGGAAGTGTTTCTTTTTTGTTTTGTAAATATGTGAGCTTGTGTAATAGGTATTATGTACTATGTATGCCGGAATATTTGTGTGTGTGTGTGTGTGTACATGTGTGACAGCATGTCAATAGGGACAATGCAAGGAGAGTAACAGTGTTGTAGTAGTTTCAAATGTCTGTGTATGAGATTTTATTTATTTATTTTCATATTTTTCAAATGCGAATCAAAAGAGTATCAGCCACAGCAATTTAATGCATTTTTTTTTTACTTGTTTTTAATTTATTAAAAAAAAGGATCACAGGATAACTTACACTTCAGTACAGTGCAGCCACTGCTCAACACTTTCCACTACACTGCTTTACCAATCTTTCACTTTCTTCACACAACTCACTTTTATTAAATTTTTCTTTTCACTTTTTTTATTATTCCATTTTTTTTTTTAATTCAAAATGCCAATAACTGAAACCAAATATGTAGTTTTAGTGATTTACTATGTAGTAGTTTAATTTGTAGCACACAAACGCGGGCACCTTGCTTTCCAACGCTAAACTACATTCAACGGCGTTCACTAAGAAACTAACCGTCGTTTCGGCTCAAATGCCAATGCTTGGCAAAGCAATTGCTTCTTCGTTGTCATTTGAGTGCATACGAATGGAAATTCACCACAGTTCCACGACAAGTTATTACATTGTAAAGTAGCGCAGCGCATCATTGCCGAATCGTGCCGGTTCTCATACTAACCGCCTCCCCTCACTGGGTGATTTGAGTGTGTTGCCGAGGAAAAGCTGGTGTTATGGGGAAACTACGAAAAGCGTGTTTGTTCAATATCAGTATGCAAGCGGTTGCAGCAACATTGTTGAAGCAACATGAGTGAGTTATTTGAAGCGAAATGTTAAAATAACGAAATTGCTTAAGTCTTACTGGAATGAAAACTGTGTTCCCGAGATAAATCTTTAAATAAATTAAACAATTTGTAAGAATAAAATTTAGAAGCTTTCAGGAATACTCTATTCTAATCTTTCGAAAACCAAAGGAACTAAATTACTCATGAGACAAAGACAAAGACAAAGACAAAGACAAAGACAAAGACAAAGACAAAGACAAAGACAAAGACAAAGACAAAGACAAAGACAAAGACAAAGACAAAGACAAAGACAAAGACAAAGACAAAGACAAAGACAAAGACAAAGACAAAGACAAAGACAAAGACAAAGACAAAGACAAAGACAAAGACAAAGACAAAGACAAAGACAAAGACAAAGACAAAGACAAAGACAAAGACAAAGACAAAGACAAAGACAAAGACAAAGACAAAGACAAAGACAAAGACAAAGACAAAGACAAAGACAAAGACAAAGACAAAGACAAAGACAAAGACAAAGACAAAGACAAAGACAAAGACAAAGACAAAGACAAAGACAAAGACAAAGACAAAGACAAAGACAACGACAAAGACAAAGACAAACGCAAAGTCTTTGACATGAGACTAGGGGCGGACACGACTCATGAATAACATAGAAGAAGAAAAAATGTTCAACAGCTTTCAAGTCATTTAGCGGCTTTTAATAGAAAAAGCTTACGCTCGCCTTGCAAATCAATCTTTCATGGTCTTGAAGATCGAACTTTTTAGCATAAAAACGATTTGCCTATATTGGCCTATCTGTGGGGTGATTTCTCTCCAACTGCTGTGGCAACAGCGTCAGCTGGATGCTAATTTTTTATATATTTATTTTTAACAAATAAGTACTTCTTGAACAAAATCTGTACATGAAGACTAACTTTGCTTTTAAAATATGGACGTCAGCGCCACCTACTGATTACATTTAGAAAATAACTGGCTAAGTACAAAGTTTCGAACTCATTACATCCATAGTATGCCGATCACTACATCCGATGAGCGGGATGAAGTATTTGGAGCCAAGGTCTTATGAGTTTATTCACGTATGGAGCGAAGTTGGATGGGATGGCGAGTGAAGGTGTCCGCTGCGAGGAAATCTCCATCTATCGAAAGTTTTGGCTTCCAGATCACAGCAGCGATTTCGAATCGGGGACAGCCGCCGTAAAGGAAGCAGATTGCTTACAGAATAATGAATGTAGAAAGAACGTAGGTATATTCTCAGAGCCAGGCGGTAATTACGGTCCTTGGTCTATATATGACATGTGCGTAAGTTCGAAAACCGTCAGGAAATTCCCTTTCGATCACATCAGATTGCTTCGCTTTAAAGCTAATATGGGTTCCAGACTGCAGCGATATTGACGGTAAATACCTACATGACCGATGAGCTAAATAGCAAGACAGCGGATACTGGAGAAGTGCTTGCTGAGTAGGGTAAGAGTAGACACAACAAAAGCTGCCTGCAGTCTACAATTGGACATAAGGGGTTTTTGTTTTGTTAACTGAGTACCGGAGTATATGGTGATAGTTGACAGAGAATGACACCTCAGAACATCAAACTACTTCATTGAGAGTGGGCAAACTTCAGGCTTCCATTCTTCTTTTGAACTTTAAACCACCATCAAAAGAATACCACAGAGCTGTTGATAATCTCAGTTCGTGATATTCGCATCTTTTGCTGAGTATCTATTTTCCTCTGAATTTATGGAAAAACATACATTTTCTGAAATTTATCACTGCCTTTGTTAATTAAAATGAACAAGAAAAAAAAAAAGAAACTATCCACGATTCATTTTTTTATTAAGGAATACTACATATATATTTTTTTGCGTTCTTGTGGCTATAAAGTCTCTATAAATACTGTATATAAAAAACGGATTAAGTTTAGTAGACAACTACTTCAAATGAAGAACTTCCTAACACTTCACAAACTACAGAAATTCAAGTGCAACATAGGTGCAAACCGAGATACTTGTACATGCTACTGGTGGTTACATGCCGGGCATACTAAATATGTATGTATGTATGTATGTACAAAAGTGTGTTGATTACTGACTTATTGAAGTGAAGTTTAGTAAATACTCATTTTGTAGCTGTGTATGTACACAGTTAAAAGTTTACACCACCCATTGTCCGGTGTTTATTTGCTGATGGTTATTCTATGCATTTCAAAGGGTATCTCAAAATGGTATCAGCTAACTTTGAAGGTATCATTAATTTTTGGTCAGCGTTACCAACTTATAATTCAAAGATATTGTATGAACTTATTTTTTGTTTTTTATAAATATCAACGATTCTTCTAAATATCAACAAAATCTGGGCTTCACTTTTTTCTTTTTGACGTGTAAACATCTTTCCTCCCGGTATCCAGCCTTGATGTTGTTGTCACACAAAGAGGAGCGATCTACAGTTCTACGCCGACTTCGAAGGACCATTTTGGGGATATAGATGTTTACACATCAAATTTCACGAGTACCGCGTACTCAGTATGTGTTAAAATATATGTAGCATGTAGAGATTTTTTTTGTCATATTTGTATTTATTTCAAGGCACCCTTTATATTGACACACATATATTCATATTCATAAATGTATACTTTTGTATACTTATATACGCACATGTGTACATATGTACATACATACATGTAGGCATTTATGCGTTAACACAACGATGAATGATTTTGAATGCACCTGTCAGATTCAATTGCTTGTACTCATGTGTACATACATATGTAAGTACTGTAGGCAATAAAGCGATTGCATTTTGTTTAAGTACTCTTGTACTTACACAAGTACTTTAGTAAATATGTATGTATGTACGTGTATGTGTAAACTTAATTACTTAATTTATACGCAATCAATGCAAATTAATTATGCTAATATTGACACAAATGAGTTATGTAATTTTGAGTACTGCATAATTTTGTGGAAATTTATGAGTTAAGTGGCATTTAGCAAATAATAGGACAGGGGAATAGATATCTATACATACAAATGTACATGTATACATGCCAGGGTTGTTGCGAATATTCGCATTCGCATTCGCAGCCGCGGAGCTTCCGCATTAATTTTAACATTCGCATTCGCTTTCGCATTCGCAAAAATCAATGCGGAACTTTTGCGAATGCGAATAATGAAGGGACAGGAAATTACAGTTATTTTTTTTACGAGCTAAACTTGGCCAAATATTTTTATTCCCGACTAAGAGTCCTTTCCGGAAAATAATCAAACCGCTTATCCAAATTAAACAAGTTTGCTATCAAATGAAAGAGGACTTAAATAGCTTTAAAACTGATATGTCTAAACGAGCAAAGCCACCTACCGAAAAATTTTTCAATAAAAAATGTTAATTAATTACCATAGAACAAACCTTGGGTCAGGTATTTGAATTTCTTTAGTATGAAATGATACAAAAAAAAAAAAATATAAATAGAGGTTTAAAAGCTATTTCAGTCCTCTTTCACATGATATAAAATTTGGTTAATTTTGATAAGCTGCGAAAAAGCGAAAAAACTTTTATTATTACGTATATCTGGCCAGTCACAGAAGAAAGGATTAAAAATGAATTACAAAAACTAAAATGGAAAAAAAAAACAATAAATATAACTGAAAGGCCTCTCGACTCGTGCAGCGTCAATCGAAAAGAATTTACAATTTTGTCAAGTTTCAAGTTTTTCAAGTTTGTCGCCTCGAGCGAGCAGTTATTTAGTGGCCCTGATTTACGACCCTTTAAAGACTTTTGATTGGATACAATGTTCCAATTTTTAAATTCAAGTACAAAAAAAAAACATTACTAAAAATAACTAACCTTTACATTTTTTAGTTAACTAAATCACCTAATTTACTCACCTAAATTATTTCTTAACAAGCAAAAAAGTCTAAGTTCGGGCGGAGCCGAACACTAAATACCCGGCGCCAGTATTCAATATAGTTTTCACCTTTCCGAAAACTACCGCTACATGTTAAGCAGGGGTGGGGTTACCCCTTTTTCAAACATCTTCGATAGAACGTTCAGTTAGATATAATGAGATAAACTTATATAGTTATACGTGAGCGGAATCACGCCCATTTTCCAAAATTCAATAATAATGTTATTTCTTTTCAAGGGATTGTTTGGGTAAAATTAGCGTCCTTAAATTTCGAAATATTGAAGTTTCAAGCATTTCTAAAATTTACCGTTATGAAAAAGTGGGCGTAATTTTAGTCCGATTTCGATAACTTTGCCTTTATTAGGCAACCACAATAATCGTCCCGAGATGGTACACATTGATCGAACGGTTACCGAGATACACATACATATGTGATCATAACCGGGCGGGGTAACGCCCATTTTCCAACATTTTATTATAAGCGTATTTTTTGCTAAATAAGTATTGCAGACATCAATCTTGAATAAATTAGCTCCAGTATTTACTGATTTATCGAAGCTTTCGTATTTATCTAAATTACCGTTATATGGGATGTGGGCATGGTTATTATCCGATTTTTTAAACTTTCAGCCGTTTGGTATGTTTTGTGAAGGCCAACAACTGTGTCTGTGTTTGGGCGAAATTGGCGGAGCGGTTCCCAAGGTATACACATGTAATCATAAGTGGGCGTGGCTACGCCCCATTTCCAAAAATGTTTAATATTATTTTTCGCCTAAAAATGATTGTAAATATCAATTTTGAGTGAATAAGCTTCGGTAGCTATTAAAATTAAAATATCGCAGTTTTCGTATTTCTGAAAATTACCGTTGCATGGGAGGTAGGCGTGGTTATCGTCCGATTTTGCCTATTTTCAATACCATCCGTTCTACGCTCAAAAGAAGTACACATACCAAGTTTCGTTAAGATATATCAATTTGTACTCGAGTTATCGTGTGCACAGACGGACGGACGGACGGACGGACGGACAAACAGGCACCGCTTAATCGATTTCTCTTTTCATTCTGATCATTTATGTATACATTTGTCTTTATCTATTTCGATTCGTTTTGCTTGTTACAAACAACCGTTATGTGAACAAAGTTATAATACCCTTGTGCACAAATGCGCTCGGGTATAAAAATACTTGACATCCGCATTCGCATCCGTATCCACGGATGCTAGCGTTCAAACATCCGCATTCCACTTTCGCAACATCCCTGATACATACATACATATGTGGGCATAAAAATATTATTCGACACATATGTATGTATGTACATATGCGTTTTTAAGTGCTTTTACATGTAAATGTAATGTTTCAAGTCCCTATTTTCGCTATTTTAAACGACATAACGTTTTAATCGATTAATTGTCGGAAAAAGTTCGATATCATTAAGAATTGTTTTCAATTTCAATTAGCTATTTGACAGATTTTATATAACTCTGGATTCGAAATGGAAATGAGTTAGGGCCTTCCTATATTAAAGTAACGCTATGTACATATATCATCCAGATTGGGCGATTATGTATTTATATTTGTGATAACTCCCGCTGAATGTGAAATTTTAAATTTCATTTGTGGAAATAGTTCATCTCGCCTTATTATAGCTATTAATTTATTTTAAGCGGCGAGCTCTTAAAAGCGGATTTGGCGATTAATCAATTAATATGAGTTATAATAAATTTATTAATTGCGTAGTCCTATTGGCAAATGTGTTAATCAAATATTTTTAAAAAATATGAATATTTTTAAAGAAAATTGTTTGTACATCACTATCATATATGTGATTTGTGTTATTATATTCGTTTTGGTTTTAAAAACTATGTTAGAGAAAGATTTCATTTTTAAAATAAAAGATTTTTAAGCCGATTTCATGAATTTTATAAAAAAAAAAAACTTTGGCGATTTTTGGCGATTTTTTTTTTCAGAAATGACTATTTTCTTTTTAACAATCTGGACATCCTGGTTTGAGGTGAAAGCTAATTAATTTCATTTAACACACTCAGTCTTTAAGTAATTTGCGAAATTAGGTTAGTAATTTGAACAAATATATTCAATTAGCAAGGTAATGTGCTGATTAATTTGGAAGCAATGAGTTAATTATTTTATATTAGATTTAGTATTAAATGATTTTGATTTAGGAATGTCATAAAATTTTGCGCTAATATATTTAAAAAAGCTTTACGCCTTCATGAATATTTAATGCTTATTCAATTTTGATAATAGCAATGCCATAAATTGACACCGACGTTAAATCTTTGATTTCGATGCAAATGAAGGCAAACTTCAATTACACCGAAGAACTTTTAAAAGCGTTTTTGTTTTTTTTTAATTTGTTTTGAACTTTAAATGTTTTAAGTGCATGCGAGTGCAAGGCGTGATAAAGTGCACATATGAATGGATTATTAATGAAGTGTTGCAAAAATATTTCTCCTAATTATACAACACTCTGTTCCCCCTGACACCTTTAGTGCCTTATGTTTGAAAGGTATGTAAATAGAATGTAGGTCGAGTTTTGATTTTGTCATAGAACATAAATTTACTATCCACTGCAATCTATGCATATAATAATTTCAGCAACAATTTCTTTTATATGGAAGAAAATGCATAGTACCGTCCAGCAAAAAAAAAAAACAAAAAAATATTTGAAATCAACGCGCTTTTCTAGCGCCTATAAAACTGCATATGTAATTAGAACTTTTCTAAAAATTCTGAAAAAAGTTTGAAATTGTGTGTAATTGGTAAAGTTTGAAATGTGGATTGGTATTTGCTAGTTATTTAATATGCTAGGCCAATGCAAAAATAGACTTGAAGAGCAATAGTCATAGGTAAAGTAAAAATTCTTAGTTTATGTTAAAACTACTAAAGAGCAGATACCGCCGCAGATATAGGCTAACGAATACTAGCGCACTGATAGCAAATAGAATGCTATATCCTTCCGATGACATAAACATTTCCGATGGCCTTATTACCACCTGTGAGATCTATGCCAAGTGTGAGTAATCTTCACATATAAACTTTGATCCCGTTTGCGACACGCCTTAACCGACTCCAATCGAGAGCATAATTTATATGTGATATCTGTGACCGTGTTTTTACCGATTGAGGGGGTGACACTGAAAGAAATCGTTCATTTAATTTTTTAATTAATCGGTAAAAAAAACATATATATGTATAAACATATTAGTCCATAGTAGGGATGAATATATATACACATTAGGGTGGCCCTTAAAAAATTAAATGAACGATTTCTTTCAGTGTCACCCCCTCAATCGGTACAAACACGGTCACAGATATCACATATAAATTATGTGCTGTTAATTTTTTCAATTCTTACGATCTCGGAATTTTCGGGATCTCGTTTCAATCCCGTGATCCTGCGATCAGTCCCGATATTTAGATATTTTTTATTTTTCAACAACTAAACACGAATAAATTACATCAATATTTTTTGAGAACCTCTCCTACCATATAATAAGTAACAAGTAAATGGGTTTGGAACCAAATTTTTTATTTAAAGTAAAAATGATTTCATATTTATATGCATTTAATAATACTTAAGCTAGTACATACCTGATAAAGTAACTTAAGGTATGTAGAAAAAACTCGATGCAAAAGAAATAAGTCAAAAAATTCATTTTCTGGTTGAAGAAAGTTCATAATACTAGTGGCAGAAATAAAAGAAACGCCTTATTTAGACTATATTTTTATATATTTATTTTGTTTATTTAATATTTGATTTTTTTTTACAAATGCTTTTTTTTAAAGACTTTATTATTTTAAAGATATGGTTAATTCCAAAACTTATTTAAAAAATTCAATGCAATAAACAACAAAAATATGGGTACCAAATGAAAGAGAAAATTCTTTAGAACTTTTTGGGTACACAAGGACGAATAGCAATTATTAAAACTGCCCCTTTAATCTATTTTATATTTTAAGCTAATAGTAAGCCCTTAACATATAATTTGTTCAAAAATAAAAACTGCAAAATTTCAAGGAAATTCAAGAATAAAATTATAAAGGGGCATTTTCAATACCTACCCGTCCTTTATGCACAAAAAAATTAAACTGTTTTAACTCTACAGAATTTTCTCTTTAATCTGATACCATACTGGTTTTCTAAGTACATTGCACTGAACTTTTTAAATAATTTTTTGAATTACTCATATTTATCTTTAAAATTTCAAAGTTCTTTTAAAAAATCCTAAGAACGAATTTTACTATATGCGGCCTCAGTTTTGCGAATATATTAATTTTTTGTGTGTAAAATTACCTGTCGCAAGGTATTATATGTACATATGTATATGGAGTTACACACTTGTAAAAAAAAAATATGAAATGTTAAATAAACAAAAAATATAGCCGAAATTGGTCAACATAAGGCGTTTCTATTATTGCCACCAGCGTAAATTACAAATGCCGAAAATCCCGGGATTCTAGGCAAAAAATCCCGGCACTTGAAAAAGACCGGAATCCCGGGTTTAACATTCCTAGTACATACACCTGTAGGTACATATAAAGTTGGTACTACAAAAGATTTTATGTGTACATACATATGTATATGAAACAGGCGCGAGATATTATTGATCTTCGAAAATTCAACCGATTAAGCCACATACTCGTAGCATCAAGTAACCCATCCAGTGCTCAACATTTTGTTGTATGTGCATGTGTGTTACATAGCGCGCGTTACAGATTGATTGTATCGCATAAATTGCGCCAATTATCCGCGCCAATACTAGTTACAACTACAGCAACAACAACAATAGGAAGAATTGCCATAGCGACGAAAACTGCAATGTTGGCATATTACCTGCGGCGGGATTGGCGGCGTCGAATAGGTGCATTTATTTACCATGTGCATCGACAAGCTGGTGCGGTGTATGTATTCAGAATCGTTTTCGCGCTCAAGTGGGTTTGGCATATTGAAATATTAAGCGTGCACATACAACGAGACGCAGATGCCAATGTGCCAGCATAGGCGATCAAATTTATTTATGTACGAAGACAAGTGTTACACTGGCGGTCATGCATAACTTAACACTTAACCGTTTATTTTTTATGCAGTAGAATTTTGTACATTAATAAAATATATATATATATATATATATATATATATATATATATATATATATATATATATATATATATATATTTTTTTTTTAATATAGTTCACAATATTATAAAAGCCAAGTACATACATAAATAAAATTTACAAACTTTGTACTAAATTTCAAAAAATTCATAAAATTTTCTTCAATATTTAAAGTGTTTAATTAAAATCTTTAGGAAAATTGCAAAATTTGTATTCTTCTTTTCCATGTAACGCATGTTTTTATATGGGCCACATCGGAACAAAATTTTGCAAAATCAATCAGAACTTTGAGCTACTTATAAATATGCACTTTATTACAAAAATTAAGTAGGCTATTAAACTGCATATTTTCTAGAAATTTTTATTGAAAATTTTTTGTACAACGCTTAAAACTTTTATTTATATAGTTTTTTATTGTGGTTTGATCTACATTAAAAAAAAAAAAAATATTTTTAATAATCTACAAAATTTAAAAACAAAGCTAAAATGTTGCAAAAAAAATACTCCACTAACATTACTTGCACTATAATTGCTGCGGAAAATGTATGCTTCTCTCTCAAAAGCGTTTTCCTCTTCTTCTTTTAAGGAACTTGAATATTAACGTAATAGCCAAAAGCTTCAATAGTTATTTTAATTTTTAATTTTATAATCATCATTAATGATTTCTTTATTCACAACAATATAATCGCGTTTAAATTGAATACAAAAGTTACAATAGTAAAAAAGGGAGAAAAAATCAGGCTCGCTGCCAGAAAATGTGCGCTTGAATATACATAAACATTTAAACAAATGAAATTGGTTTTGCATTTTAAAAGGAAGGAAAAATATTAATAAAACAACAATAAATCTATGATGCTAAATTAAAATTTTAATGGCAGTGTATGTAGATACATACATACATGGAATTATGTAAAGATTTATGCATGTAAAACATATAAAAATATCCAGTGGCGAAACATGTGCTAGCAGATTGCATTTTTGGTATACCCTAATATGAGTTTTACAAATTTGAGCTAGTTTGGCGTGGACCAGTTGTGATCTAGTTTGATATTAACTAGTTGCCAACCAGCTAGAAATTTACTACTTACCAACTAGTTCAAAGATAACTAGTCAGATAGGTATTAGAAAATTGTTAATGTAAAACTTAAGGCAAAGTGCAGCATCGCTCGGCTAATTGACCCCGCTTAACTGGTTCGCCGTTTTTCTTATTTAAAAACTCAGTAAAAGAATGAGCTTAAAATCCAGCCAGATCAGCTCCTGGTCAGTTAGTTACGCGATTTATTCTTTTAAAAGATTCGATAAACAAATTTTGAATGCAAGGTATCTTAATGCTGCCATCTTTTACAGATCACCCAGACACCAAAAATTACCGTCTAAATAAACCCGCTGTACTGCATAAACACAACGAGCTTTCGAGATTCAGATCCGTTGAAGAGATCACTGCATACACTTCACGGTTCATTCGGAGTCGTCTGTAAAGTAGAGCTTTCGAAACATTTTGAAAATAGTCTTTCTTTAGGACTATTTCTTGGTGCGAGTTGAGTATAAGGTCTTTTTCTTACACTCATAGATTCAACGTAATGATTTTCGGGTATTTATTAAGGTCATTATGGCAGCAGTTAAGTTGGAAATAGACGAAAGACATACTGAATCTTAACAGACTTGCAGTAAGAGTTCCTTACGGAGCTATCAAAGGAGATTTCCATCCGCAGAAGCTGCAGCTATGAGTTTGAGGAGGAAGTTAAGAGATCCGCCCCAACTTTGTGGATGTTGCCTATGTTTAAGGCGACTCAAACAGCTGGGCCTTGCTTCGTCATCAGTCTTTCAGAGATAGCGGAGGTGGAACTATTGGACCTCCCTTATTTCAATAAGGGTGGCAAGGTGGTGCACGGGTGATGCAGATTTTTTAACAGCAATTATTTGTGATATGCTAAAGTTTTTTTGTATTTTATTTTTTTAATTGGTACTATAGGCTATAGTAAACTTAGTCATGGAGCGATACTCAGTTGACCAAAAGTTGTATGAAAGTGATCGATCTGCAAGAAGTGCATTTTGCGCATTCTGCGCTTTTTCGGTCAACATTACATAGCCGGTCATCTGAGTAATCAAGCAGCCGTTTGGTGCAGAAATTCAAAGAAACCGTGTTGGTGCATCTGTGTACAGCTCCTACGGCCGAAAATATTGCGGCCTCTAACTCTGTTATGGCCTGAATTAGATCGCATGGATTTGGACGATATGTGACTTCAACAGGAAGGTGGCACTATAGCATAAAACAAGGGCCTTATTGCGACAAAACGAGGTCAAATGGACGTCGAAATCTTGACACCATTGGACTTCTTTCTTTTTGTAAAGGAGCTCCGGGTAGTCAAATTTACTTCCTTCTGGCCTCCACTTATAGAAAGCACTCGCAAATTACAACCAAATGTGTCTGCGAGTGGAAGTATGAAAATTTCCAAACATTTTCCTAAAATAACCATGAATGTAGACGATTTGTTGGGCATACATGCATAATCCGATTGCCAGATCTATGCTTCGCTGAATAACTTAAATACATATACGAACATGTTCATTGACACTTTCCCCACTCCTGTTCATTGCTGGCTTTGCTCTGCTCTCTAACTTGCTACATTTTTGCATCTGTGTGTTTTTTTTTGTTGCTTCCGCAACGCACACCACAACATCTTTCACACATCAACTATGCCATAATACGATTTTAATTGTTGTGGATAAATGAATAATGTGGCGAATTTGAAAAACTATTGGAACAATGGCTGCACAGCACAAATTAACGTTTTTAATTGTGCGCCATAACAGCAGTAAAACCGCACCACAACTGCTACTGGATGAGTCGGCGTATGCACATTAGGGCGGGTCGAAAAGCATAAAATATTTGATACGAAAATTGTATAGGTCTTAAATGGTGTGTTTTTAATCCCTTATTCTACAAAATAAATCCTGTTTCTCTGCGACAATATCTTCAGTCTGTGGAATTTAAAATAAGAATGGGGATACCAATTTTTCAAATTTTTACAACAACTTGTCTACATCAAATTCGGAATTTATTTCCAATCATAAAGTCATAAAAAAATAAATTGGGCAAATTAAAAGTAAGTAAGATCATTATTATAATCAATGAGTCTTTTTTCCTTCTTAATTTATTAATATTAATTTAAATTTTGGCTTTCCTTTTCTACCGTGGCCGCCTGGGGGAGAATACACCATCTGAGCTTATCGAAGCTCGAATTACTGCCCGGTATAGCTTGTGTGCTCCCACGCACGTGGTAGAAACTAATGGTGGTGGTTTTTACTACTAAACTAATCGGCTTACTTGCCCATTTTCCATTTGCTTACGCGCAATTTGCATTAGGAATGGAACTTTTCTAAGTACTAATCGAAATAGAATAACATGAAGGTATCGAAAAGAGACTGAAAACACCAAAGCCAAATAAATTTTAGTCAACACTTGTACAATGAAGTTACAGTTTTTTAATTTTAATATATTACCAAATACAACTAAATCTTTCTGGAGCTAAAAAAAAGCTAGATAAATTTGAAAATAGCTAAAAAAAGAGCTAGGACTGGCTAACAAAGCTAGTTGCAGTTACATTTACGAGCTATCTATGAGTTTCCGGCACAAAGTATCGTGGAACTTTAGGAAAGTCATGTGGCAGCACATATAACGTGTAGGAAAAATGTAACGAGACCTTAAGTACCATCACCACTGCGACTTTTTTGGCGCGTTTCCATTTACCTCAGAGCCAAAGTTATTGCAGTACCTTAGAGTTTCTCGTTACCACCTTTGGCGCCTCAATACATCGTCTGTCTAAAAGGAAATTTGACGAAAAGGTTGTGACCTCAATAGATCGTTTAAATGATCGATAATATGGAACTTTTGTTGACGAAAACATTTATTAAAGGAAGTATCCAATAAATTCACTGCCGAAAATGACAAAAGAACATGAAACTAACGTGGATATTGTGAAATTGTTTTTGCGTCGATGGACAGTGCCAGAGACAAATGATTGACTTAAAATATGATCTTCCACATCAAAGGATGGTCAGAAAGTCACAGGGGAGTAACAGTAATAAAAACAGTATACAGTAATATTCAATGCATTTCATCACCACCAAACTAATCGGAGAGACTTAAAAGTGCAACAGATTTGTCACGCGACCGGTTGTTCGGTCAGCACATCAGCCATAGCAGATCTCTGTGTGACAGCGTAGCGTGATTGTAACATGTGTACTCTGCATACGAGTATTCCATTAGCGACCTTGCTCGCAGGCAGTCATCACCCCGCTATGATAGCAATCAATTCCACATTGAATAAAAAACGAATTCCAAGGTTGCAGTTATCATTTATGAGTAGGTTTTTTCGAGGCAACGCTGATGCAACTGAGTGAATGCTCGCGACGAACCACCGAAAACAGTGCAGTTGGCGCAACCGCTGGGACACTGCCATGTCCGACTCGCTAACAAACAATTCAATTTCATGGCCCTATGGGCAGACACAGGAAGCAAAAGTGAGTTTGGGAGAGTATTAATTGGTGAAATGGCGCCGAAGTGAGCGAAAGGTGGGAGAAGCGTGGTAAATATACGCGACGACAGCTACAGTGGATAAGCGGACATGCAATTCCACTTATGTTATCGCACGGTTGATGCTATAGCAGTAGCTGGTGGCTGGCAGGAAAACTCAACGCTGAATGCACTATTTTGTTGTTTTGTTAGCTTGCACGCAAATAGACGTACACGCCCATTGATTGGCAAACCCTGAGGCGGGCAGTCACAAAAATTTGCAAATTAATAAAGTGAAGCGCCTAATGTTGCCCGTACTTAGCCTACTCCGAGGCTGTAAGGACTTGAATACATTGTAGGCTGGACAGGCGCTCAGTGGATCAGCGTGACACAGACGACTGTGGTTGGCTGGCTGATCAACCAAGCGGCTGACTGGCTGACTACATGGCTGTCTGTCAATATTGTGGGTCCCTGTAGACATACTAATTTAGGTTCACAACTTAAAAGCTAAGGTGTCAATGGAGTCGAGGTTTTACTAAAAATCGCATTTATGATCAGATTTGGCTCAAATTCGCCAACAGAAATAAAGGCTATGTCTTCTAACGACCACAAAACCAGGCGTGAACGTGAATTGTTGATGAAAACGTTGGACCAAATGTTTCAATAAAAAAAATAATAATTAAATAAAATGAAATACATATCTAAAGAAACGATAAAAAAAATATTTCATATTTTTACTGCCTTCAGTGTACCTACAGAATACCTGTTAATAAACATGTATATGTACGTACATATGTATGTGTTTACTATTTTACAGCATTTAAAACTGGAGCAACAGCCTCAGCGACGAATCAAACTTGTCAGCTTGGAAATTTTCAACACTTTCGAAAATAAAAATGCTAAACAAATGCTTTAGATGGCTGGAAGAGGCGGGAGGCCTGCAAAGCTTGTGGCAACCGGCTAATAAAATTGATTTTCTGCTGCAGTAGCAAGGCGGTAGGTAACAGAGTGAAAATACGACCCTGCAGTGAAAACCCAAACCAGTTATAAAAAATACTAGTTCATAAACTACTATGTTCAATGTAAGTAGGAATAATTATTTCAATTTAAATATAAATAACAAACTTAAAAATCTAGTTGCATTACAAAAAAAAAAGAAACAAATATATAAGAAGAAATACTTGTGCCATAAAAAAAATAGATTAAAAAAAAATTTTTTTTTTTAAATTTAATTTAAGAATAACAAAAAAAAACCCGAAATAAAAAATATAAATAAAAGAAATATTATAAAAAAAAAATAAAAAATTACCACGCGAGTGCTTTGCTCTGTCGGCCATTGCGACTGTTGGAGCGCCGCGAGCAAAAAGGCATACTAATGCTTTTCATGGGGGATGAATTGGCAGACTATCTCATCAACTGGTATGATGCTACTAGTATTAGGTTTGTTCGTCGAGCAAAAAATTTGTACAAATTTGTACGAATTATCACGATTTTTGCCCAAATCGCGTTCGTGCCGACCAAAAAATTATCCAACACTCAAAAATTGTGAGAGCAAAGTGACAGTTCTCTTGGAGAGAAGTTGCAAATTCTTGCTGGAAAAAATTTTGCCAGCAAGAATTTGCAAACACGAAAAACATGTGGTTGTGGCGCATGGTTGCATTTTTGTCTACAATAATTTGAATAAATTAGTTCGTTAAATTTAAAAATTTATAAACACGAGCGATTTTTTTATGAAAAAAGGAAGTAAATAATTGTTGATATAATTAATTTAGTTAATTCCAATGATTTGAACTTAATTCGGCTGAAAAAAATGGTATTCGCAATCGGAATGCAATTGCAACCAGAGTCGATTTAAGAAGCCCGACAGCTAGTACGATGAAGAAATTGAAATGTATGTTAAAGAAAGTCAGAACAACAAGAAATATACATGTATATCCTGTTTTTGGCCATCCGAAAGAATTTTAAAAATTCTATAAAAATTTTTTATGTTTGAAATGCAACCGTGGACGCCAGCTGGCAGCGAAACTTGCAAATTCCTGCAAATTTGCGTTCGTGCAGAAATTTGCAAGTTTCTCAACATGAGAGAGAATTTGAGAGAATTTTTTCTTACTCTCTGATATTTTGAGTGTTGGATAATTCTTGCTGGATTTTCGACGAACAAACCTATTGCTAGAAGTAGATGCTAATGCATAGCCTGACAATTGACAGCTCGTAGGACATCGCAATGTTAAAAATACCAGTCGCTAACATTGAAAAAGGATAGTACGTGAACTAGTTGGGCTGAAAGCGCAAACTGGTAGAATTCTAGTTCACAACTAGTAGCTTTCCCTGCAGGGGAGCGATCGAACAGCCGCAGCAGTAACACGTAAAGCTTCCAATCAGCAGTGGCCGCGTGCAAGCGAAAGGGAATTAATGCAGTTTCCTTGTTGCCTAGCAATCATTGCAATCATAGTAGCTGATTGCAATTTTTACTAGTATGTGAATATGCAAGCAGAGTAACGATCATACATACATATATATAATTACATATATGTACCTAGATTCATATTTATGCATAGAGCAAATATTTAGCAGCAAAGCAGCAGAGGGTTGAGCGAACGATTTTTCAACTATCTTTTTGTACAGTGGTTCAAAATTGGCATTTTGTGTACACAATTCACTAATTTTTCACTCAATTTGATAATTTTTTTTAAATGAAAGTTAATGGAATTTGAAAGGGACACGTTGAGCCCGATTTTTGAACATTTGTTTGTTTGTATTATATTTTTTTTAGGGCAAAGTGCAGAAAAAGTACCAATTTTGAAGAAACTCGATTCTCCTGTTCCAGTTAATAAAAGTTACATAATAGAAGCTAGTTGAAAACAATTGTAGGGTCCTCCCAAAACGAAAAAAATTGAAATGTCATAAACATTTTTTCACCAAAATTTATATTTTATTTTTTTTTTTACTTTTATAAAAATATTCGGCATGCAGTTTTATAGATCATAAAATTTTAGTATGATAAAGTGCAAGTTGCAAGTGGTTAAGAGTTCGCGTTCATTTTCAATAACAAATGCTTTGATTTCCAATTTAGCATGCATGCATGTGCCCGAAATTTTAGCGAAAAAATTGTTTTCACCTAATTTTTATTGTGGAACATTTATTAACTGGAACAGAAGAATCGATTTTCTTCAAAATTGATACTTTTGCTGCACTTTGCATTAAAAAATTTATTACAAACAAACAAAAACCGAAAAATCGGGATCAACTTGGTTTCTTGCAAATTCTCTAAGCTTTTATATAAAAACAATTAATCAAATTTAGTGAAAAATGAAGGCTCCAGTGAATTGTGAACACTAAATTCTAGTTTTGAACCACTGTGCATTGCCTGTTAACTCCGCGGATATAAAAAAGTTTTTGAATGCTATGAAAATGAAAATGCAATAAAATTCATTTTAATTACAGTCCTTTTCATAAATTATAATAAATTAAATCAACAAAAAGGTTGAGTTGAAAATTTCGAAACATTTCATAAAAAAACCGTCAGCAACTCAGCGGTCAAGCAGCGTCACACCAGTGCAGCGCACGAAGGCACATTCCCGCATTGTGGCAGCCTCATTAACTTTTATGTATACTTGTGTATTAAAAAGTAATAATAAAATTTGGTTTTTGTTGTTGCTATTTGTTGTTTTCGTTTGCATAGCAGCGCATTGCCTTGGGACTTATTCGCTCAACTTTATTATGCTTTGGTTTGGTTATAAGTACATACGAGTCTGTAAGTATGTATGTAAATACTTAATTTTGATAGCTAGCATAATGTTCGTTATAAATTCCCCACTCTGTTATGGAACAATAAAAAGTCCCTCTTGATTGGCTATAAATCCCGGCAGGCCATTAACAACTGTGTTTTTACTAATTCCTCCCTAAAGTTGTAATGAGCGTGTAGTGGAAGGAGCATGTCGATAAAAATTGGGGAGCCACATTCCAGTGATATCATGATGTGTATAACAAGTGAAAATACGAGTGAAACATAAAATATGTAAACAGTACGTGTATACAGTAAAGTATATCTGTATATGTATTGCTGTCTAACATTAATAAACAGGATACGGCTGTGGAGTGTTTATTAGGGAACCCAATAATATCAGGTCGTTCATTAAGACTAAGCTAAAATATTTGTAATAGATATAAACTGACAAAATAAGAGAAAATAAGCTCTTTTAGGCACAATGGGATGATGTTGGCGTTTGCTTAAGGCACGAACCAATCTATAGCCAAAGGACTCTTGATGATAGCAAAACCCCAAGAGAAATTTACTCTAGCACATCACAAATGTTCTACAAAAAGGTTAAGTGAACAAATTTACTACGCGTCGCCCCAGATGAAAAGATTCACTAAATCGACCTTGATGAATATGGTATCTCAAATTGCGCAGTAGACACATTAAGCTTTTTCGTTATTCAATCAGTAGAAGGTCGGCAAATATGTTAGGTATAACTTATATATGTATAAAGTCTCTTCACAGTTTCGCAGGCAACTTATATCAATCCCTAATAGTTTTCAATATGCTCAGAAAGTTCGAATCAAGATGTTTCAGTTTCGCAAAGGCTCGAAAAATGATTAGATTAGTTCATTTCTTCGTTCCCAAATAAACAGCTGAGATAGTAAGCAACAAAATTGATATTTTGTCTCACCGAGTATGTAAACTAGAGATGGGCACGGGACTAAATATTTAATCCCGATCCCGCCCATCCCGAAATTCGATTTTTAAGTCTCGAACCCGCCCATCCCGACGTTTTTTAGAATTGTACCGCGGTTCCCATGGGTCCCGATATCAATCTCTAAAGCAGGCTACAAACGGACAACAAATTGAAACGATCGGTTGAGATTTCAACGTGTGTGGCGAGGTTTGCAAACCGATCGAAATTTGACAAAAATATTCATGTCTTTAAAATAAATTTTAAATAATAAAAATAATAATGAAAGATCTGGCACCTTCCTATTATTTTTTTCTTTTTCGTCTCAATAAAACATCAATAGTGCATATTTCAAACATCGTTTTTAATGAAGATTTTGTGAATTTGCGGGGGCTGCGGTTTTATCGGGAGTGTCAGGAAAGGATTTTGGTCCCGTCCCGCCCGCCATATTTTTACAGATCTTCCCGATACCGCCCATCCCGGCCAATTTTAAATCAGCGCCGTGGGTCCTGCTATCCCGTGCCCATCTCTAATGTAAACCAACCCCAATAACCGAAGTTACGAAGAAGTTATGTGCTACTTTCACATTCGATTTCCTAAGCCTGAACCCCTACGTCGCTGCTACCATAGTCGAAGATATCACCTATAAATTTTGGTCCCGACTGGAGACGGTTAAGACGTGTCGCACAAGGGTGAAAGTATATATTCCTCTATGAAGACTCAAAAAATTTATATTATTATTTTTTCGCCGAATACTCAAAATCTATACTATTTTAGTCGAAAATAACACATATAAATTTAGGTCCCGATTGGAGTCGGTTAAGGCGTGTAGCGTGTCGGGGTCAAACTACAAATTGCTCTATGAAAACGTTTTAACCGACTTCAATCGGGACCAACATTTATATGTGATATCCACGATTTTAGTAGTATTGATTCTGGGTATTAGATGAAAAAAATTAGTTTTAATTTTTTGAGTTTCTATAGAGGTATCTGTACTTTGCCCCCGTGCGACAAGCCTTAACCATCTCCAATCGGGACACCAATTTATATGTTATTTCTGTGACCGTGATATTATCGTTTGAGGAGGTGAGACTGAAAAAATAATTCATTTGATTTTTTAAGGACCACCCTAATGTATATACACAGCTAAAAGGATATGAATAAAATTAAAATGCTTAAAACTACGTAAAAGTTAGGCTACTTTTACAACTACTGTTTGAACCTATAAATATTTTTTTTATATAAATGCATGCAAACATCCTCGTCTCCCTTCCCACTAAGTACAATCTCTATCCAACAGTCTTAAAGCTCAGTTAGTCCAGACTTAATTTCAGTAACTTAACTTAACTAAATATTTTTTGACCAACCTGTTATATGAGAAACTGTGTTGGCGGTTAGTTAAAACTGAATTTACCGTAAGCAACTTAAGAACCTGTAGATTTTAGATTCTTAAGTTAAGCCCTTACGGAAGTTAAGAACGGTGAGAGAATCAGGCTTGTCAGATTCTCGATTTGGTATTTCTTAAAAATAAATGAACCCAAACATTTTTGTCTGCATGCATTTTTTTTTTGATGCGGCATTTTAGGTGGCAAACGGTTAAACAGTTGAAAAAGAAAAGCCACGCCCACTTTTTCTTTTCTTTCTAGCTCAACGAGCCCTATTTTTTACTTGTTCCAAAATCAAAGTTATTTAAATTGAGATTTTTCTGAATATTTTCTTTTCTGTGCCATAGCAATATAAAAGTTAATTAAAACTTCTAACAAAATCATTGTTCGCTTAATCGCTCGCCCAAATATATTTCACAGTTCAATTTATGTAGGTTGAAAAGTATGAAAAAAAAAAAAATTGTTCCTATTCGCTACATTACTGACAGTTTGCGGTGATTTAGGATTTTCCTCTATTTAGGTAGCAGATTAGATGTACTCGCACATAGCCTGGCTATGGAAACCTCAACATCATAATGATTACAAAACACCAGCAGCATAACAAATATTGAAGTAGGAAGTGAATGGGTGAAATACTAACGATAACTATGCAAATCAACGAGAATAGTTAGACGTGCAGATACAACAACCTTCCAATGTAGAGCCTGAAGAGAACCCTTCGAAAAGCAGTCAAGCGGTAGTGCCACAATAAAGCCAATGATTATCATCATTTTACAAACAAAAAAACACAACAACAACCAGAAAATCAAAAGCAGTGGTAAATGCCAACTTTGACTTCTTACCAATTGATTTTCAGCCCCCATCAGGCAGGCAATTAACGCCGATGCCTAGAAGTGAATCAACGCCCTTGCTATCAACAACAGATCCGCTTCTCTGCATTAAAAAACGTAGTACAGGAATGTTGTGGCATGCAACATTAAACAAACGGTCGTCCGCCACACTTCAGACGTATAAGTATACATTAGGGTGGTCCAAAAATTTATGTGAAATAGAAAAGTCCGTCTTTTAACGCTCTCGCCGACTAGCATTGTTCCATATCGGAAAAATAAAACCCTGTTTTTTTTACAACGCTTTTATCAACTTGCAATGTTGTGTTCCAGAAGCTTTCAATGTTGTGGATCCAGAAACTTTCAATGTTGTGTTCCGACACCAAAGCAAAGCTTTGAAAAGCTCCTATAAAAAAGCATAGTGAATAGGGCGAGGTAGATGACATCTAGATGTCGCCCTATGTACTACGTTTGCTACACCGGAAATAGACGACACGCCATTTCTTTAAATAAAATTAGTTTGACTATTGTCAACTAAATCGAATGCTTTGTAAGTGAAGTGACTTGTGGACCACTTGAGGTGTAGGTGGACCAGTTGGTAACCACTTTGGGACCAGTTGGCTACTAGTTCGTGGGACCAGTTGGTAACCAGTCGGGGACCAGTTTGGAACCAGTTTGGGACTAGTCCGAAACTACTTACCTTCGGACCAGTTGGGGACCAGTTGGTCTTTTTAAGCTCCTGTGGCCGTTTTAAGGGTAATTCTTGGGCTCCTGCACTGCCGCTCGGGGTTTCTGCCTTCTACGGTGGTAATTTTGGGCCGGGTTGCCTGTTTTGGCGGATTGTTGTGCTGTGTGCCGCGTATTACGTGTACCGGGTACCACTTTCTCGAGCGAATTGCTCTGGGGAACCTGTTGTGTGAGTTGCTGGCTTTTTGGCTAGACTTTGAGGAGGGTTTATACACGCATATCGGCGGAAATAGACGACACGCCATTTCTTTAAATAAAATTAATTGGTGCTCGTTTGTATGTACATACATATGTAAATGCATGTGTGTGCACCTTTCTATTAATATCGTTGAATTATTTTAATATCTATTGCAAAATTTTATTCAGACAGGACTAAAAAGTAGAAAATAAATAATATAAAAAAAACTTTTTAATATACAACGCTTTTATAAATGGACTAAAAAGTAGAAAATAATACTTCTCAGTCCCATAGAATTTGTTTTGATAACTTTTGATTTTGAAATTTTAGCAAAAGTCATTATAAACAATCTATGAAATTGAAAATGAAAAACGTGGGGCGCATGCAATACAAAGCATTCGATTTAATTGACAATAGTCAAACTACATAACGTAGACCTAAAATTTCTACAGCGAAAGTAGAACTTTGAAATCGATTTTAAGCGGTCGTTATTCATATACCCACATACATACATTCATATATTACTTTTCATATCAATTCAAGTGTATTACATGCGCCCCACGCTTTTCATTTTCAATTTCATAGATTGTTTATAATGACTTTTGCTAAAATTTCAAAATCAAAAGTTATCAAAACAAATTCTATGGGACTGAGAAGTATTATTTTCTACTTTTTAGTCCATTTATAAAAGCGTTGTATATTAAAAAGTTTTTTTTATATTATTTATTTTTTTATTCTGAAATCAAAAAGTTTTAAAGGTCGCTCAAAGCGCCCAAAGTTTTCCATATACACATTTGATATGGGGAAAAATAAATTTTTTCTGGAAATGGTATAGAATTCTTGAAAATCAATATTTTTCGATCGGAAAACCGTGTTTCTCTTCAGTAGACTTCTAATAATAATAATAAATTGTTTATTTTACTATTTTTAATACTAACGATTTTTTATGGGTTCCTTATGGCATATTTGGGGTTTTTTTGGGACCTATAAAAAGCAGTTATTATTATTCAAGCTGGTAAAATAGACAACTGGGTATTAATATTGAAAGCCTCTTGAAGAGAAGCAGAGTTTTTCGATCGAAAAATATTGATTTTCAAGACCTCTATACCATTTCTACGAACAATTTTTATTTTCCATATAAAATACATGGAAAACTTTGAACACTTTGAGCGGCACCTAAATATTTTGTTATTTCAAAGTAAGAAAAAAAAACGGGGTATATTTTTTCGATGGTCGAATAATCCCATGGTGTAAGAGCGCTAAAATGTTGATTTAACTTTTTTTTAACCTCACTAATGCATATATGTACTTATAGAGTGAGTGTGCATTTATAAGCCACAATTGAGGAATGTGTGCGGTAGTGCGAGCATCATTTTTTCTCTCGAACCAAGATGACTTGATGTTTATCGCTTGGGCTATTCAAGTGTTCACTTGGTCATTAGGGTTCATTGAGTTTTCCTGCTAATTGAATAACAGCGCATTTCTATGTTAATTGAGTCACCTAAGTAATACTGTGTATTTCCTATGCTACGCACGTTTGCTGGTAGTTTAGTCATTCTAGAGCTTCGTAGCTTTCTTTCTTCTTTGCTAAGGTGTTCTCTTGACTGACTAATCATTTTCTATCGTCTAATGTGAGTAATTTTGCATATGGAAATGCTGAATACTTGCTAGAATGGGGTACTTTAGTAACTTAATGTTTGCTTTATGATTTTTTTTTTGTAACGAAAATACTACTGTCAAATACAACTAATGTAAATTCTATGGTTTTTAGTGTATATATTATTTTAGCGTACGCTTGAAGTTCTTAACCAGTCTGTACCTGGTGTGAATAACTGACGGAACTTAGCATAGGAGCGAGGCAATTAGTTTCGGCCAGGACGTCAAACGGTTGTAGTGGCAAATAAAAAGGAGAGTCATATTTTTCTACCAAAACTTGTAGAATTCTTTCACTGTTGATAGATTGATCGATCTATTGTAATCAGGTTTAGAAATGAAGACACAAGCTCGCACTTATGCTACTCGTAAATCATGTCAATGGGTACAAAAAATTTATTTAAGTTTCTTATGGTCTGATTATTCATACTTCGCATAAGTTTCAAACTGTGATTTTGTGTGTACCAGTGGTTGTGCGAAATTAAGCGAAGTATAAATAATCAAACCTTTACACAGTTCTTTTAGTACCTATGAATGAAAGCTATGATCAGCGCTTTTTACCGCAAAGTCTTACAAGCTCATGCATAAAGAAGAATGCGAAGCTCGACAGCAAAGTTAAAAGGGCTGTCAGCGGCGCACGAACGAGACGCTATGGTGAAAGTAAGAATTCTCCTTTTGGGATTAACCTTTCTGCGTAATTAGTTTTTTTAATGTACACAGGTTATTTGGTGCAGTTTTGCGATCTCGGAAAAACTCTTTCTTTGCATGGGTCGGCTAGAGTTTTTCTGTACAAAGACTAGCTACACCTACTTAATTGGTTATGTCTCTTAACGGAATTGAATAATCTTCCAAAGCCCAATTATTTGGGTTTACTTTCAATTTCATAAGGGTAGGCACTGTGGCCATTGGTAATCATGTATTACGACCCTTGCATGGTTATAAGCTATGCAGAATCCGCAGAAAACTTCGGAAGCATTGTCCGAAGCATGCTTCATACTAGGCCGAGCATACTTTGAATTGCCACAAAATTATAACTTAAGAATGTTTTATTACATCGCAGTTGAGAAGTGCATATGCAAAAATTTCATAAATTACTTAAAGTAAATTTTTGCACATACAGCAGTGCATTTAGGCGCCCGGTCGCGCCTAAACAGAAGGTATTGGAGCAGTCAAATATGGCTTTGGACTGAAACTTTCCTTGGCCATTAGCAACCTTCCAACCGAATGCTTACGCCATTAGTATGTGCCCAGAAACTAACCTTCTTAGGAATTATCAACGGGAAAGGAACCTTATATGAAGTGAAAATCAGGCGGCACTCATGACTTTCTCATCCTACCAGGTCAAATCCTCAGTGCCTCTGGAGTGCATGGATGAGGTAAATGCCCTTGCTGAGAGCAATGCTATTCCACTGATTTGGATATCAGGACACATAGGAGTCGAAGGAAATGAGGAAGTCAACAAGGTAGCCAGAATAGCTGATGGTTCGCCCCTATAGGACCTGAGCACTTCCTTGCCGTAGGTCCTAGCATGATAAACGAAGCGCTCAGGAAATAAACTATGAATCCAAGGAACTGTAATGGCGAATGACCATTGGTCTTCGGGGAGCTCACCCCAGTAGTACTGTTTAAATAGACATCAGCTACTCATAAACCTCGCTAAGTAGAATTATGGGACATTGTAGGCTAAGAGGCCACTTGCATAAGCTAGGCATCTGGTCCGTAAAAGAGACATCTTTGCACCTCCTCTTCGAGTGTGAGGCCGTTTAACGGAGAAGGGAGATGTGCATAGGACATGTATGACCCAGAGAAGGGGAAATGCACTCCCTACCACCCTATCCATTCGAAAATGTAGTCTTTAGGGTTAGATGTAAAGTTCTGATAAGCTGAGGGCATAAAAGGCCTACTGGATGCAGCGATTTCTCATTTACAAGTATATCTATCTATCTAAGCAAAGCTGGCGTCCAAAAATCGTACTTGTACGGTGGGCTTCAGCTCACGAGAGCTATGATGACAACTAAAAGTATGCAATTGCTATACCCATTTCTAAAGATACTCGTATAATACCTTCATGGAGTATTATACTAAAGTTTGTATCTTTTCGGCATTTCTCATTACTTTCGTCAATTTCTCTATTAAATTTTGAAGTGTATCCTTTGTCTTTGTACACACTATGTACATATGTATAGGTATCCTGCAACAGCTTGCGCTGAATGCTACACCTTTGTAGCTGATAAATTTTGAAGTGCCGCTTGCTACAAGTCATTGTCAAAAGCATGCACATATCCTTAAAGTAGCAAAGCCGTGTATCCTTAAGAATATATGCGAATCCTACAGCGTCTCTCGTTGGACTCCAAACACAGGTGCAAATAACGGGTAATTTTTTAAGAGCTTGATAACGCATAAAACGCATAAAATTTGCAAAATCTCATCGGTTCTTTATTTGAAACGTTAGATTGGTCCATGACATTTACTTTTTGAAGATAATTTCATTTAAATGTTGACCGCGGCTGCGTCTTAGGTGGTCCATTCGGAAAGTCCAATTTTGGGCAACTTTTTCGAGCATTTCGGCCGGAATAGCCCGAATTTCTTCGGAAATGTTGTCTTCCAAANTCAAAGCATACTGAGCATCTTTCTCTTTGACACCATGTCTGAAATCCCACGTGATCTGTCAAATACTAATGCATGAAAATCCTAACCTCAAAAAAATCACCCGTTACATGAAAATCGTTAAGTGTTTATGAAGGTGATGCCATTTGCCATAAATGGTTAAGTGTATTTTTTTAACACTTTCTCCATAAAAGAGGATAACTTGCAAGCAGATACATACCTATGAAATTATATGTTCGAGTTTTTGTGTGTGCTACTGCTGCAAAAGTAGCCCGTTTAATTGGTAATTGACCCTTGTCATGTGTAAGTCTTCAATAACGTACGTAATCTGCAAACAAAGAGCACAGGTCAGATAGCAACACTCGCATAGCCTGTTATACCTTTGAGTTCTCATATATATATATATATGTTGACACTTGTTAATGCAAATTACTAGCTGACTTTTCAGCTATGGCCAAGAGCGTTGACTGCTGCTGTTGACAGCAAAGAGCCCCAAACTTTTATTCATAGCCACACTTTGAGGCCACTTGTGAGCGTATTTACAAATTGCCTGCACTCCTGCATGGATGCACATTAGAGTGGTCTAAAAATGCATGTGAAAAAGTAGAGTCGGAATTTTAATGCTCTCACACCCTAAGATTGTTCTATTTCGAGAAAAAGTAGTCCCCTTTTCTCTATTTTGAAATCACACAATATTTAATATTTCGAAGTTTTCCATGTATTTTATATGGTAAAAAAAACAACTTTTTGTAAAAATGGTGTAGAATTCTTAAAAATCATTTTTTCTTTTGATCGGAGGACTCTTTTTCTCTGCAGGAGTTTCCCAATAATAATACCCAACTGGTTATTCTAAACATTTTTTTATAGTAACTATAATATATAGGTCCGCCAAAAATCCCCAAGCACCCCGAAAATGGGGGGACCAATAAAAAATCTTTAGTATTAAAAAACGGTAAAAAAAAAATTGGGTATTACTATTGATAGGCTCCTGAAGAGAACCTGAGTTTTCCGATCGGAAAATATTGATTTCAAGAACTCTATACCATTTCTACGAAAAGTGGTTTTTCCCCCATACAAAATACATGGAAAACTTTGAGAGATTTGAGCGACCTCTAAATATTTTTTGATTCCAAAAAAAAAAAACACGGGTATACTTTATTCCTTTGGACCACCCTAATGGAGTTGCATAAACATGTGAATATATGACGACAAGGAAATGACATTTTCAAGTGTGCTGCATTCAGTATAACATGTACATAAATATGTACATATACATATATGTATGTGTATATAAATATGTACATAGGAATATATAATTAGAAGTTGCTCTTCTCGCGAGTCGTGTACTCGCTCATTCGGGGCTCAAGGAGGAGAGCGATAAAAAGGAGTGGTGGATCGCCTCCGGCAAACTAGCCGTAAGTATATGCCAACAAACAGGACACTACTTGGCTTATCCAGCAGGCGTTCGACCAGTAAACTTTCAAGTGCGGCAATGGATGTCAAAATGTCAATTACCAAAATGTACTTGTACCACTTGCGGAAGAAATTGCAAGCAAATACTACACTCAGGCAGACAAGTAAACGGACAAATAAAGGAAGTGAGTTCGTATGGAATTGTTAGAGGTCTGCCCCAAAATTAGTATTCGCTAGCACATGTTTTCTGTTCAAAATTACCTTTCATGGAATATATTTATTTTCCAGCGCCATCTAGTGTGCTAATTTTTTTAGAGTGTTGCTTTTTATTTTTTTGGGAAAACTGTAAGACCAAATTCTTACGAATTTTTTTCCGAAAGTTTTAGTTTCGGAAATCTTTTAGAGAATTTAGTGGACTTACACCAGTATTTTTTGTTTGTTTTTCGCAGTTTTTGTTGATTTTCAAGAACTTTTTTGTGATTTTTTCGTGACATTTCAGCTTTTTTTTTTGGAAACTCTTATAATTCGATATTTTTTAGATTCTTCGGACTTATCGATTATTTCGGTGACAAACTTTTTTTTTAAATTCAAGTAATTTTAAAATTCTTCGAAACTTTTTTGCGATTTTTTCGTACTTTTTTTAAGCGTCTTAGGACTTTCGAAATTTTTGTTTAAATATTTTTCCTTTTTCGAAATCAAGGGATATTTTGGTAAAGTCGAAAACCCGTTTTTTTTTATTTTAAGACAAAAAAAGTCAAATGTGCCTAAAATTTTGTAATGTTTATATTTGGGCTTCGATAAAACTGAGAAGGTTGCTAATAATGGAATTTTTGTCCGATCTTTTCGTGACATTTCAAGAACATTTCATAAACATTTGAACTTTCACACTTTTTTCAGGGATTAGTGTTTGACTTTCTCACAATTTCCACGATTCTTCGATTTACGGTTTCAGTGCTTTCAAGGATCTGTCGAAGCTTTTTCGTAAATATTTCGAACTCTTTTTAGGCTTTTCATACTTTTTTCTAGGATTTTTTTCTTCTTGGGATTACTTGCGTATATTTTTGAGATTTTTCGGCCCTTTTAGACATTTTCGAGACTATTTATAAGTTTTTAGTAGTTTTAAAGATTTTACGGTACTTTTTTCAGGCGCTTGACACTTTTTTATTTTCTTGTGAATTTTTGAGAATTTTCGTTTTTCTTTGGATTTTATTTTTGAGGAATTACTTCAGCCGTGGTCGAATGGTTAGCGGTGGGCACTACCACTTGGTAAGTCCTGGGTTTGATTCGAGCAACACCTAAAAGGTTTTTTTTTTAAACGGTCGCCCTTCGTCAGGCAATGGCAATCTTCCGATTGAATTTCTGCAATGAAAAAGCTTCGCATAAAATCCGTTTGCCGTTCGGAAGCGGTGTTAAACTGTGGGATGCTTTTCTTTGAGCGACTACATCAAGGGTACACCGAAAATCGAAGGAGAATGTACAATAGGGTGGTACAAAAAGAAACTAAATTCGGAATTTTATTGCTCTCACCCTCTCCCTCCCCCTCACCTAATCAATCAGAGTTTTTCGATCGAAATATATTGATTTTCAAAACCTCTATACCATTTATACGAAAAGTGGTTTTTTCCCATATAAAATACATGGAAACTTTGAGTGCTTTGAGCGATCTATAGATATTTTTTAATTGCAAAATAAATTGTATATTTTTTTCGGTTAAAACAGATGTTTTTTCCCGTATAAAATACATGGAAAACTAGTATTTTTTAAAATAAAAAAAATTGGGGTTTATTTTTTATTTTTCGGTAAATACCAATCCTATGGGGTGAGAACATTAAAATTCCGACTTTACTTCTTCACATACATTTTTGGACCACCCTAATGTTCGTGGTTTATACTTATGTACATACATATATACTTATGAACGCCAGACCAGCGCTGTATTTACCCTGCTTCGGGACCTTAGCAGCACTATCTGCCAGCTTAAATGTGAATTATTCCAAAAAATTTAGAGTAAAGGAAAAAATCGCAGCCTTTGTCGCTGATAAGAGCGAAAGATAGGAAATATTCTGGTACAAAAAACGTCAGTTCGTAATTTCAATTTTATGAAGCACCCCACAGGGAGGCGATGGTAATAGTGAAGTTGAATCATTTGTTGAGCATATCTTGAAAAAAAAAATCAAACAACTAAACTATATACAAATACAATAAATGCGGGTAAATATAAGCTTTAAGTTCAATGTCAAAATCACTACTAACTATGAACTTTTCAGCAAAGCGTAATAATACTTCGTAAAGAAAACGATTGAAGCGAATAATTTTACAAAATTTCTATTGATTATTGGAAAGGGTGGTAACTCACAGTAGAATGAAATCAGTAGCTGTAACTATATGAAAGTCTGTTAAAGCGGAAAGAGCGAGTGGTAGTTTGTAATGGAAGGGATGAAAGTGCATTTGATGGAAATCACAGCAGCGGCAAAGCCATTCAATCAAAGGAACTCAAATTTCAATGGCATACGTACATAGTTATACATTCAGTAAAAATTGCGCGTATGCAAGCAGCTATCTGCATACTTCAATGTCAAGTGGATTTCCTGGAATATCAAATTATTTGCGCTGAATGGCTGCAGCATGCTTCGAGTTGCAGCATCAATTAGTTATTTTAAGTTTTTGCAATGCTTTGTCTCCTTTTTTTTTTTTTGGGAAAAATAACCTAAAGTAAAGCTTTATTCAAAGCTGAACTAAGTAACCACGCCATTGAAATATATTTAGTTCCACTTTTTACTCAACAATCTTATCTGGAATTTACAGCCTCTTTCTTTCTTTCAAATCCGAACTAAGAAGCTCCTCGTATAAAATACACTTGAAAATTTGTGAACTTTACTTCTGAAAGTAACGGAAAGGCAGTAGCAAATTCAATCTGAAAAATGTCCCTAGAAGATTGGAATACTTCGAAGATGTACTGGTCAAATCATATAAAAGATCAACTGCATCTCAAAGAATCCGAGAGCTCGACATATGTATATAAGAATAATATTAGAAGAATAGACAGTGATGCCTGTATAATTAAAGGATAGGATCCTTATAAATTACTTTAAAACTATTACTAATAATTTGCGCCCAAACTAAGGGCCATTTTCTTAGGTAGGTTTTGAAATTTATCTGCCATTTAAACAACGTACATTTTGTTCTGAAAAACTGTGTTTAAGGGGAAGATAGATTTTAAAATCTACTAGAGAAAACGATACTAAACATTAATAATCATACAGCTATTTAAAAAGAGTTCCAAGGAATCCAATAAGAGGCCTTCTCATTTATCAAAAAAAAAGGACAGAACGTTGGCTGACTTTTTAGTAGAGGTTTACGCCGACAGGCTTTGCGGCGGCGGCGGGGTAACTTCAAAAATAAACGGCGGCGGCGGCGACGCCGGCGCGTCTGGAAACGCCGGCGCTACTGCCCATAAGATAGATTCCAAAGAGCCATGAGGCTACTAATCTTATCATGTCGTCTCGTCAGCGTTAGGCATTCGACATTCCAATTCAGATTATAATTCTATTTAATTCATTCATTGAATTAGTTTTAAATTTAAATTACCTTACTCCCTATTTGAATTAAAATGTTGAGTGTCTGGCGCTGATGGATGGGCGAACAGAAGAAGGTCTGAGGTATATATACATATAAACACACATGGCTCTCTATGTTCTCTACCGATCCGTATGTAATATTTTAATTTAAAGAAATAAAATATTTTAAAAACAATAATCTTATCAACCGTTACGTTAAATTACGGAGCTCTTACGATTTTTTGCGGATTACATATTGAAAACAAGGTTGGTCTACTTTTTTCCAATTTTTCTAAGGATCTAAAGAGCAATTAATTGGTTTAGCTCTTTGCTCCTAAGCTCCCGGCTCCTTTGCTCCACCACGCTCCGAACACCTTCCTGGGGTTTAATCACCACTAAGGAATGCTAACGAAATTTTCACACGGCCACCTAGTACTTGTATAAGTGTGTGGGACCCCCTAATAAAATAACTTAAAAATGTAAAAATTAGCAAAAAAAAAGTGTTTGCTTTTTATTGAAAGTCTGTTTAAAATATAAAAAAAAAAAATTCACAGGAAACTCAACTTGTCATTGTTTTATCTCTAATAATAATGGAGGAGTTAGATGCAATGGGGAGCTTCTGTTAAAACTGCTTTTTGAGATATTGCCGTTCAAGTTTTTGATGTGTTTTAACTTCTTGTTGTTGTAGTATGTGTATAAAAAAAATAGTATTGAAGGGAATTGTCTACTGTGGAAAAAATCGTTAGATTACCAGTATTTTATTCTAATTTAACTGTAATAAACGCTTTCTATCGAAAAACGTGTTACCTATGTTTTTTCTGAGATACGCTATTTTTGGAAAAACAAAGGAGATCATATTCTTGTCCAGTGGCCCAAATTATGAAAAAAGAACTCCTTTAAAAATGTAATTTTGATTTCGTAAAATTGTGTTTTTATACGAGTAGTAATTAGTTCCTTCAAACGATGTATTTCAATGTACATTAAAGTGGTCCAAAAATGTATGTGAAAAAATTAGATCGGATTTTTAATGCCGCCACCGCCTAGGATTGTTCTACACCGAAAGAAAATATACCCCTAATTTTTTAAATTTGGGAGTGCTCAAAGCGCTCAAAGTTTTCCATGTATTTTATATGGGAAAAAAACAACTTTTCGTAGAAATAGTGTAGAATTCTGGAAAATCATTATTTTTCAAACGGAGAACTTTGCTTATCTTCAGAAAATTCCCAGTAATAATGCCCACTTGTTTCATTAACCATTTTTTCATGCTAACTATATTTTATAGGTCCTCCAAAACCGCAAAGAAAATTCAATGGGGGGACCAATAAAAAATCTTTAATATTAAAACATGGTTAAATAAACAATTGGATATTAATATTGGAAGTCTCCTGAAGAGAACCACAGTTTTCCGACCGAAAAATATTAATTTTCAAGAATTTTATATCATTTCTATAAAAAGTTCTTTTTTCCCCATATAAAATACATGGAAAATTTTGAGCGCTGTGAGCACTCCTTAAATATTTTTTGATTTCAAAATAAAATAAATAGAGGTAGTTTTTTTTCGGTTCAGAACAATCCTAGGGTGTGGCGACTTTAAAATTCCGACTTTATTGTTTTTGGACCACTCTAATGTACATACATCATGAAAATTTTGTACAAAATTCCTTAGGCGCCGAACGCCGCCGCCGCCGCCGCCGCGCCGATACTTTCGTAACTCGGCGGCGGCGCGTGAGAAATCACAAAAAACGGCGGCGGCGGCGGCGTGGCTCGGCGGCGAATACCTCTACTTTTTAGGCCTTCTCGGTTCTCGAGGTACAACATTCGAAGGTAGAATTGAAATCGCGACTCTGTCCTAGAGTCTTGGATTCAACTGTAATCAGGAAAAGGATTAATTATACCATCGGTAGAGTAAACATTTTTGAAGTTAAATTGGCGATTCTACGGAAATTCCACGCGGAAATGGTTGGGACGGAAACAAGTGCTATTAATTTAACAAAAGTTTGCTAATAAAAGGTTACAGAATAACACTTAGAAAAAGACCAATACAAGATTGAAAGTAAAGGTGACTACGTACATAGATAAAGAAAAGGATAAAGGCAATGGTAAAAATAAAAGCAAAAACAAAGATGCGTATAGATAAAGGCAGAAATGCAGACCGAGGTAAATTTAAACACTTTACTTATATAAGTGAAGGGGAATATGTAGATGAAGAAAATGATAAACATAAAAGTAAAAACGAAGATAAATATAAAGGTAAAAGTAAAATAAAATAAAAACTTTTTAATATACAACGCTTTTATAAATGGACTAAAAATTAGAAAATACTACTTTTCGGTCCTNGGAATATGTAGATGAAGAAAATGATAAACATAAAAGTAAAAACGAAGATAAATATAAAGGTAAAAGTAAAATAAAATAAAAACTTTTTAATATACAACGCTTTTATAAATGGACTAAAAATTAGAAAATACTACTTTTCGGTCCTATAGAATTTATTTTGATAACTTTTGATATTGAAATTTTAGCAAAAGTCATTATAAACAATTTATGAGATTGAAAACGAAAAACGTGGAGCGCATGCAATACAAAGCATTAGATTTAATTGGCAATAGTCAAACTACATAACATAGACCTCAAATTTCTACAGAGAAAGCACAAGTTTGAGATCGATTTTAAGCGGTCGTTATTCATATATCAACATACATACATATATTAACCTTCATATCAATTCAGGTCTATTACATCAAAACAAATTTTTTAGCACTGAGAAATATTGTTTTCTAATTTTTAGTCCATTTATAAAAGCGATGCATATTAAAAAGTTGTTATTATTTTATTAATTTTCTACTTTTTTTTAGTTGTACTGTATAAAATTTTACAATAGATATTAAAATAAATCAACTTGCAGTGAAAAGAGAACAGAAGACAATGCAAGCAAAATTTTGTTTGCTCACGTTAAGTATAAACATACATATTTAAGTACATACATATAGCAGCAGTTAATATCATTTAAGGAAATGGCGCGTCGTCTACGCTACAGCGGAGTATGTAAATAGGCGCAATATTTAACTTCTTCTGGCGGGGCGACATCTAGAGTATTCTAGTTGCATCTCTTTGATATGATGCCTACAACGAGTTTTGCTACATTTATAATATAAATGGTGGTCTGGACACACAACATTACAAGTTGATAAAAGCGTTGTAAAAAGATGAGGACGAGCATACCGATAAAAGTAAAGATGAATATAGAAGAAGAAAGATTAAAATAGAAGTAATTATAGAGAAAAGGATACAGATAGAGACACAGACTCAATCTGGGAACTATTTTGGGATTTTAGAGATTTTCGGGATTCTCGGGACTTATCGATATAATAAGCGACATTTTTATCGGTTTTGTTATCGATATTTTTATCGATTTTCTAACCCATTGTTGTTATCGATTTTGTTATCGATTATTTGTCAGTTTAGTTATCGATATTTTATCGATTTTGTTATCGGTGTTTTTATCGATTTTTGTTATAGATATTTATCGATTTGGTTATCGATGCTTTTATCGATTTTGTAATCAATATTTTTATCGATTTTCTAATCGATTTTGCTACCAATGTTATTATCGATCTATCGATATTTTGTTAGATGTTACTATCGATAGAGTAAAAAGATAAAAATGAAGATAAAGAAAACAGAGTGACATTAATGTAGTTAGAACGAACAGGGGTAGAGGTACGGATCCAGATAGAAAAAAGACAAAAAATATAACCTTAAACAAAAGCAACGCCTTGGTTCAAGCCCTGGTCAAAGCAACATCGCAAAAAATATAGAAAAAAAGTTTTTTCTGAACAGCGGTCGTCCCTCGGCTGGCAATGGCCAACCTCCGAGTGTATTTCTGCCATGAAAAACAGCTTCTTATAAAAATACAATCGCCGTTCGGAGTCGGCGTAAAACTGTAGGTCCCTCCGCTTTGTGTGACAACATCAAGGCGCACGCCACAAAGTCGAAGGAGAAGCTCGGCCAAACACCAACATATGTGTAAGCGCCAATCTATTATTATTATTATAAACAAAAGTAGATGAGACAAAATAGATATGTAACGTAAGGTTCACTTCTCAAGTGTGGCCCAGGCTCACTTACTTGTTTTTCTAGACGGACGTGCGCAAGACTATACCTAGGAACATAAGGAGCGGAACAGCAGCGAAATTGATTCAAGCAGATGTCTACTAGGATGAATCCAAATTTAAAGTGAAAGCCCTCATCTACTCAAAAGACAATGGAAAATTATTTAGAAGTTCAGAATAGGAAAAAAGCCACTTACTGTGGTCCAAAGGCAAAATACTTGCAAAGATGGAATTGTAAATTATAATTTATTGTAATTGTAATTTAAAAATTGTAATAATAAATTGTAATTTATAAAGTCTAGCGTTAGATAAATCACCTTCAAACTTCATGCCTGAATTTTTAACAAATTAAACTACGAGTTTAAGACTATTAAATTTCGAAGTCGATGTCCAATTGATAAACATAATTCAGTATGTAAGTTTATACATAGTTTCCAAGAATATTAAAGTCTTTTCTTTCTCTACCTCTCACCCCCTGCTTTCGTTATAATCATTTTCAATTGTGCTAATCGGCACGGCAACGTCGGATTTATAGCTACTGGTAAAACGAACTCTCCCTTTTTATTGTTTTAGAATTATTATAATTTTTAAACCGCTTCGGTGTGTTATGCCCCACCTCATACACGAAAGGTTAATGGAGGTTTTGGAAAAACGCAATTAAAGCTAAATAAACAGCCTATCTGATCCACATGCCGGCGTAACTGAAAACACTTTTACAGCCCCCTCGACAAAAAAGCAAAAATTTACAAAATTTATTTTTACCACTATCTGTTAGGATTGTAGCCAAGAAATCTGAAAATTAGAATCTTAGGGCTTCAAAATGTTTTTTAAGCGGACCCTTGGGCTCTTTAGAATTTGTTGTTATCTACAATTTAAGTATTTAACTTATGAAGTTATTAAAAATTTGGTTTTATTGGTTTTTGAAATACTTTACGAATTCTAGGGAGTTTTTTAGCTTTTCTTTGATCTTTTTGTTACTTTTAAATATTTACTTTTCACTATTTTCAACTTTCGTGATTACTTTTAAACATTTTCATGATTTCTTGGTGACTTTTTAAATTTTTCTTCTGGAACTTGCGTTATTTTTTCTAATTACGGATACTTTAAGAAATCCGGAACCGACACCAGTGTTAAAGAGTTTTCCGTTATAGTCAGATACCAAAATTAAAGTTTCGAGCTAGCACATTCCCTTTCGCTCGATGAGTGCGTTAGACTGGCACCGAAAACCTCATTTGGGTTGTCTATCACAGGAACATAAAGGAAATATACACCGGCGGCAGAAATAATAGACTCGTCGTACTTATAACAATTTTGGCTACATTTCTTTAGTTTACTTTATGTTTAATATGTTTTGATAAAAGCCTTGATAGTTATACAAGAAACATCATATAAGTGAGCTTTTCAAACTTTGAACAAAAATTATAAAAATTCGACAAATTTTCAAATTTTTTATTCAGAACTTTTCGAAAACCAACAAAAATTGTCAAAAATCAACGGTATTTTCTGGCCACTTGAAACTTGTACTTAATATACTGAAATTGAATATGCTACAAAACTGCATACCAAAAATTTATCAAAAATTCTCAATAAAAAGTTTAAAAATTTGGTGAAAATTTGTCGAATTTTCATAATTTTGGTATAAATGGGATTTATATTGAGTTTGTTGTACAACTAGCCAGGCTTTTATAAAAAAAATGGTTTGTTTGAAAATTTTAGTTTTGATTGATAAACATAAATAATAAATATATATGAAATTTGAGCTTGATTAATGCATTTTTAAAAGCTTTACAGCACAAAAACAAAAACAAATCGATTTAATAGTTTTCCAAATATCTCGAGAACGGAGCGAGGAAAAAATTCGAAATAAATCACACATACACACACCAAAATGCTCTATGAAAAGATTTTTTTTTTTAAATTTTTTTTCTTGAAAAATTCTTCGCACACAAATTTTTTGTTAAAAAAAATTAGTTTTTGAAAATATGTCATCTCAAAAAAAAAAAAATAAAAAAATCACAATGGTATTGAGAGTATCTGAGTATTGCGCAATATTTAAGTATAGTATTGTGGGGTGCACTCTACAATAATTTGAGTTATGCATTTTTTTTTACACCGTTTTGTTATAGAACTCCCCATGTACGAGTAAGTAGGTAGTGTAAGAGGGGTGATAGCCCAACCAAAATTTGGCAAATGCCACATAGTAAAGGCAATGAAGAGTGAGTGTGCTTAATGAAAGTTTCACAGACATTTTTTCGAGCGCATCGTGGAACTTTTACACAATTCCAAGTAATGCAACTGTCGCTCTAATGGGGCAGGCATAAATATATATGTATGTTTGTAATATATAAAAATGTAAATGTATGTGTTTTTATGTCAAACATTCCAATTGCATTTAGTGCTCTTCAAATATTCAAAAGTCATTCTGGACATGACCTGCACTCAACATATTTATGCATGTGCATATATAGTACATATACATACGAGCATTTATGCATGTCATAGTCGCATAAGTAGTAGTAAATAGTCCCATCAAATACTTGCGCAGCACAAAGCGTCTACAGCAATGCAGCATTCAATTGGCCGCCTATTCGGCGTCTGCCCAGCACTTGCCCCCGGTGTCGCTTGGCGCTCGACTCTGTGATGCTTCTAATGCCACCACCATCAAACTGCAAAATGGCGACCGAAAAATTCAATGATGTTTCCATTTTCGACCAATTTGTTGTCAAATATTTGCTGCAGCATTTGGGTTGCAAATTTCTTTTTTTGCTGTTGGTGCCAGTTTGTTACGGTTTTTACGGAGTTCTTCTTAGTTTTTTTTTTCGTTTTTAAACATTTTTTTCTTCATTTTGGCTCCTTCCATTGTACTGGTTTTTGGCTCTTGTCATCTATTCGTTTTTATGCTAGTTTGGCAGCAAAACGAAATCCCAAGTTCTTAAAGAGACTTAGCAAGGACAATTATAATGAGGAGAACAAAATTTAATGCTAATGTTTTCTACGAATAATCGACCCCTTAGGGACTAGCAGGGCTTTGTCATATTTCAAAAAAAAAAAAATTAAAAACATTAAAGAATTTCCTTTTAATTATTAAAAAAATTAAAATTCCAAAACTTTTTGACAAATAAATTTGTTTTCATTTGACGACAGAATCGTAATTTTATGAAAATATTTTCTCTTCACGTTTACACAGAACCAGAATTGGCCCTCTGTTCTCAAGAAAAATGACGCTCAAGACATGGAAAAGAAATTTACAGCAAAGGCTATATACTTTTTAAGCAACAGAAATATTCAATTAAAAAAATGTCTTAAAATTTTTTCTTAACTTCTCTTACTAAGCTTAAGAAATGAATAACAATGAAACGCTACAAGCTTTAAGATCACCTAAAATACAGGCGGTAGAAACGGTGACATTTTTAAAAGTTAACAAAATGTTAATCTTTATTGAAATTGTCGGTGGAAAGGCACTATGAAAAATCAAAGAAATGTTTAAATGTTTTCACGAATTACGAAACCTTTTGGTTGAAACTTTCAAAGTTTCAAAGGAGACAAACTATTTTCTTTGTTTACATTAAGGCATCCTTAGGAGCCATACTTTTGGCTTTATCGTGCTATAACTAATATATATTGATTATCACTTGTACTACAAATTTTGTTCCATTATTAATATTGGATGGATTAAGGTAACGATCAAATTTCTAAATTAAATTATTCTACTACGGTACATTCCGCTTAGCTGCCTATTCGATTAGCTGTTTTATTTAGCTGCACTTTTCTAGCAGAATGCTTAATTCGGAAGGAGTTTTATTCATTATGAACGAACCTTTTTCGTTTAACAGCATCGCGAGATTAAAAAACGATTTAATCTTTCCATTTCAAAATAATATAAAGACGGTAAGGTTTCAAAAAAAAAACACACAGTTTCAAATATCCGAGTTAACTAATAGATAAATATATATATGTATATCCACCTTTTACAAAATCATTTATATATACTTTACTCTGAACACCTCCCATAGATATGTACCTATGTATGAATACCAAATTTCAAGTTCATGTGACTTATGGTTTCCAATTTATGGGTGATTAAAAATTCCACGCCTACGGGCGTATACGGGCGTATACGGCATTAAATTTGTAATGTGCTCATTTTACTCAACTTCGATGTAAAAAAAAAAATGCATTACTCAAATTATTGTAGAGTGCACCCCGTAATACTCAGAGCTACCGTTATGATTTTTTTTCAATTTTTTTTTGAGATGACATATTTTCAAACACTATTTTATTCTTTATAAAAAATTTGCATGTAAAAAATTGTTCAAGAAAAAAAGTACATTTTGGTATGGAACACCCCACATATCAGTATTTATGTCTGTATGTAGAACATAAATATATTCTGTGAAAGTACATAAAATTATATATTTGTTTGTATGTACGCAAGTCCTTTCTGTGCTGAGATGAAGGCCGCTGGCACTATAAGTATGTAAGTATGTATGTATAAATATATGATCATATTTATACACAATAGATATAGTATTTAACGGTCTTATGTCGTCGATATAAATACATAAATATCTGTCAATCATTATCCTCAAACTCAATCACATATAAGTATACAAAGCAATAATAACTTTCGTCTACAACGATAATGCTATATGCGCTGTTGTCCTTGTCAAAGTATCTGCCAATCATTTATATTATGACATATTATTTATGTTTAACTGGCTTATAAATTTGTGGCTCATCGAAATTGGAATCAATATGAATCGTATGCTTTACGTTTGCATTTCCCTGTTAATGTGGAATACATGAACGCATAAGGCTTTACCGTTGTAGATGAAAATTTGTATTAGCCTCATCATGGGATTTTTTTTTAGATAAAATTTGCATTCCTTTTGAATATACTTGAATTTGTATTATTTTTCTATGAAAATATTGGTAGGTATACTTACTTAATTTCTAAAAAAAAAAACATGTAAATTAAAATTTCAACTTTTTAGAACATTTATAAAAACTCACGAAATTTTAAGAAAGGTTCATTAAAATTTGAAACGTTTTAATCAGATTTTTTAGAATTTTTCGAGTACGTAGTTTTGTAGCCCATTAAATTTTAGTATTATAAAGTGCAAGTTTAAAGTAGCTAGGGCTTATTGCTTGTTTTTCTGTTAGCGCATTTTCTTCCATACAAAGTATGTTCTAAATTTTTCTGTATGGAGAAAATGAGTAAAAATCCGCGAAAAATTTGTCAAATTTTGTTAATTTGTGTACAAAGTGTGAAATTTTGACTTACATGGTTTTCGTTAGTAAACGAGTTACAATTAAATATATATATATATATATATATATATATATATATATATTAAAAATTACATAAAAGAAACGGAAATAGCTAAAGATTGCTAAAATGTCTCTTCCCTATTTATATTATCGCCATTGTACATAGACTTCAGCATAATACTCTCACATCTAGAATAGCTAATTAGCTAACGTAAAACAGTTTAAATATGTATGAATAACTGGCGCCACGTAGAGCTAACTAAGCTACGTATTCTTCTAAAATTTCACCTCATCTCATCTCCTTTCACTTTATTTCTTTTATTTCCTTCTATGCTTAATTTCTCATCTCTCAACGCTCTGTTGCGGCATTTCGCTGCACAAATCCTAGTTTATTGTCCTGATTGTTGTGTTGGCAGGCAGCTATAAGCGGTGACCTTAACTGTGGCTAAGGCTTATTGCCAACAACAATAACTTCAATGTTATCCTTACAAAGGACATACCTATCCACTTGCTCCTCCCAATTTGGCTTACCAAAATGGTTGTGGGATTACTAGTGGTACATATATAAGCACAAAGATACAAGCAAATGTAGGTATTTATTTGTTTGTAGCGTTATTCCTGTGGTGAGCTGAAATGGCTGCTTTTATATAGGAAATTATATCTGAGTTTTTACGATGTTGGCAAATCGTGAATTGGCTGCAACATTTTCTAATTACTTTAGCATTAGAGTATGTCTTGGAAGAGTATGCTGCTTTGGCTGTACATATGTATACTCGCACATAAATATCCATATATAGAATTTCAGAAAGACAATAGATAGTTCTATTTTCGATGAAAGAGAAAAATTTCCAAATAACTTGAGGTCAACTGAAGCAAGGAATATAACATTTAAAGGAAAATTGTGCAGCAAAACCGCAAAGTGATGGTTTAAGGCTGGGAAAATAAGTCTTAATGTATTGAAAGCTCTTATTTTGCAATACTTTCATTCAAACGAAGGACTAATCAATTCTCATCCACATTTTAGTTTAAGTAAATTTTAAACACAATTTCTTATTTCATTTAAAATGAACCTATGAACCAGAAAAATCTCTAAAAAATTTAAAAATTACATAAAAATTCAATTTACTCAATTGCATACTTGAAATGTTTTTCAATTGTAGTACATACATACTTTTTGGCTTGCAAGGCAAACTTTAGCAAAACTTAGGAAATGCGTTGAAAGCAGTATGATTTTTTAAATTTTTTGCCAACTGCATGCAGCGAAAGAAAAATCTAACTTATTGTACAGGCAGACATTGAATGATGCAACGCACGACGAATGAATAAGGGCTCCTAAAGTGGTTAGACATATTTACACACATACATATGTACATATGTATATTAGGGCGGAGTAATGTGTTCGGAGCAAAATTTTCGAAGAAAGTGTATAGAAAATTCAAATTCTATGATTAATTCTAAGCAAAAATGGCGAACAAACTATATACCAAAATTACGTTTGAGCCTCCAAATTTTCAAAAGAAAAAGCAGCATATTGTAACTTTTTTGTATCTTTTTTGTTTGTAATGCATACATACATACATAATTTTATATTTTCTCGGTTTTGTGAAGTAGTTTCTTAAATATGAAGAAAACACAAATTTTTGTAAATGAAAAATTTATTTCGTTCAGAAAATATTATAATACACTGATTTTTCATTTGAAAATTGGGATGGTCAAACGTCATTTCTGGTATATAGTTTGTTCACCATTTTTGCTTTGAATCGAACGTAGAATTCAAATGAATTTCATTTTTCACTTCACCCCGCCCTAATTTACATACATACTAGGGTGGTCCATAAAAATATCAACAACTAAATTTTGTATGGAAATTTTACAATTTTAAAACAATTTTTAGGGGCAGCCATCAGAGTTTGAAAAAAATATAAATAAAAAAATCGACAAAATTTTGACTTGAAATCTGTAAAATTATATTTTGAAACTTATTCATATAAATTCCTAGACGAAAGATTTTTATTTTTAGATCATGACTTTGATTTTCTTACTTTTATTTTTCCGATCAAAAGTAATCGTTAAATTGGAGTGTTTGGATTTATTTTCGGTCAAAAATAAATATTTTGAAATTTCAGTTTTTTCTTTGATTTAAATCTTTTATGATCCATAAATAACCGCTAAAATCACAAAATTACTATTCAATTTGATCAGAGAAATAAAAATGCAATTTTAACGGTTACATTATGATTTTTATTATAAATATCATAACCGTTTTGGTCCCTGGGTCAAAGTCAACATTTTTTCGAATATTTACGAATTAAAAAAAAAAAAAACAATTTTTTCAACCCCGGAAGCGACCCCTAATGTTTTTTTAAATTTTGAAATTTTCGTCGATGTTTTTATTTTGATGGTAGAACAAAATAAAGGGGTGCTTCATGATGTTGACCTTTTTAAGGACCAACTTAATGCATATGTATTTAGGTACTTATGTATGTATGCAGAAACGTGAAGGAAACTCCAAGCAATTAATAAGCGGTTGACAGACTGAATGAGTATTTTTCTTCTTTATTTTTGTCGAGTGACTGAGACAAATACATACATACATCTTCTATACATATATAAATACGCCACAAGAAAATTTTGCAATCCCTTTGTTGAAGGCACCGTTCGCTCGATTTCATTGAAACATAGACCGATTTAAAGGATACAACTTCCTCTCATCCAGAAATGTTAATGTTATCCTTAAAAAATAATATTTGTGATCAGATTGGTTTCACTTTTAGAACATATATTAGTAACATAAAATTTGGTATAACTTGGTAGCCCAATCGTGTGATGAAAAAGTATTGGGCTCTGGCCCAGTCTTGATAAAAACCCGTGTAAAACCGCCGTTAGAGAAGGAAATATTATCCTTTATTGTAAACCTTCAAGATACTTTCTCAACCGTTAACGATTCTGATGAAAAAAAGAAAGAGTTTATGTAGATGTGGGCCATTTAGTTTTTAACCTCTAAGAGGCTCTCAGACAAGTATATTCGAAAAACATATTTAGTCTGAATTGGTGTATGTTTGACGTATGTTTTAGTCAGTGATGAACATCTCATCTATACATACAAATACATATACCTATTTTTTATAAATGAAAATCGAGGTTCTTTTTTCGGTCTAATTTCAAAAGCTACTGAAGAAATTTGGAGGAGGCTTGGTAGAATTAGCATTAATATTAACGATATTAACGTTCATAATTCGATTTTAAGTTTCCCTGTAAATTCGCTATAAATTATGCTGATGGACTTCAAAATAGTAATTCGCATAAAGGAGTTAGTATTGGTGACAGCTAAAATTCAAAAGTGTATGAAAAAAGATGTCGAATTTCGACAACTGGGCGACACTAGTATATTTAATTCTATTTGAATTTATTTTTATATATACATATGTATGCACAAACATATGTAGTAGCATAGGCTTGGGTTTAGTTTAACCAACAGAATTTCAAGCAAAAGAAAACAGATAAACTCAAGCACATTGGAAGCGTATGTATTTGGTGAATACGAGGGTGTGCTAGGAAATTCATCGACTTTTAATTTTTTTTTAAATACAGATCACAAAATAGCTATGCCAAGTCAAGATTCGATAATAAAAGTTTTGCTCAGAAAACCGTTTTCTCGCTCCCTCTTGACAAAATCGGCTCCCTTAGCAAAGGCACTGTGTGTGTGCAAAGCTTTTGTAAGGGAGTTAAGGGAGTGTTAAAACTCGAATGTCACTAGTGAGCAAACCTTTTTATTTTAAGTGTACATCTTTTGACGTAGAATACGTCTTACCTTAAGGTATGGGGGCTATGTTCAAATGTTGTAGTTGTAATTTTTAGAGCTTCACAAAAACGCTTATTGCACGAGAACTAATAAAGCGATTTCAAAGAAAAGT
>NW_016158169.1:134070-141942 GCF_001687245.7 Rhagoletis zephyria
CTTTTTTTTTTTCTTATGCATTTCCTCTAGAAAAAAAAATATATGTATATTTCTTTGAAAGTATCATATGCTTTATCGCTATCAGTATTTAAATTAATATAAATCAAAAGTTTGTTTTTTATCACTGAGAAATTCGCTTTATTTCTCTCATCTCACCATTTCAATATCTTAATAAAAAAAAACTCTTTCTGTGAATGACGAAGTTGCAGGAATAGAGAGCATAAGCGAAATAATTTTAAGTAAATTTGGTAAATCTTTCTAAGTATTTTTAAAAATGTTGCCATTTTTTATCTGTGGACCCTTTGTCTTAAAGTAGGTATATTTATTTTAATATTGATATTTCGATATAAATGTCATCCATTTTAAAACATTTCTTTCTTACTTACAAATGATTGAAATATATTTATATTTATAATTGAAGAAATATATAGTATTATTATTTAGAAAATAGTTCACGAAATTTCACGCTATAGCTGTTCAAATAAAGGAGGTTTGAAGTAAAACCCCATATATATGAATAATCAGTATGTAGGCAATAGGTTACAGTGATCCGATCTTTGTAATTTTTACTGTAAACTTTCTGCTGATAATGAAATGTATGATTAAACAAAAACACCTTTTTATTAAGCTTGTAAAAATTGTTTTAATCAAAACGCCTGCTTTGTCTAGCGGGTCTTTTGTGACTTTTAGTATTTTGAAATGATTTTTCAATTTGAAGGGGCTGGAGTGCACCATTTGCATGTTGTTCCTTTGGAATGCTGTTTTTAGGCCGTTGGTTATTTTTGGTGCTTTATCGATGTTATGTTTGAACAGTGTCGATAAGGTGGAATTTTTGCGTTTGTGTGCGTGTTGTTTTATTATGTTGTTTATTATTTTTTCGCTACAACCATTTGTTTCTGCTGCTGCTTGGATATAATCCCTGTAGTCAAATGTACTAGTTGTAAACTACCTCACTACTAGTATGAACCGCATGCACAACTAGTCAGCCAACTATCTTTTCTTCCATGCAATCAACTGGTATTTTTTACATTGTCCAAGTATTACTGCCAATAATTACTGTTAAATTTTTTTAGTATTAACTAAAAGGAAAAATAAATACATGAATATTTCAAACTTTCGAACATAAATTTTAATGCATTTTCCATTAAATGTTATTAAAAGTATAAGCTTTCTGGTACAATAAAATCTATAGTTTTCATCTTTTTTAGTAATATAAAATATGCAAAAAAACACTTAGTTAAAAATAAAATAAATACTTAAGTGCATTTTCAAGTGAACTTAAATAAAAATAAAAGTTTTCATTAAATTAAATTAAATACATTAACTCTGCACATTTCAGTCCTTTCTTTTTAAAACTTTATAAAAGTAATAATTAACGCATAAAATTTGAGATTTGGATAAGAATAAAATCAATAAATAATTCATGCAGTTATTAAATATTTTTAATTTAGGTCTATAGTTTGGCTTGTAAATGTATCTCATATCTGAGTTGTGTGTGAGCTACATATACATGTTATAGTGGTCCGATTTTTCCGGTTCCGACAAATGATTAATACATTATAAAAATACACCCACGTACCAAATTTCATCCGGATATCTCGTAAACTGAGAAACTAGATTGCATACAAACAGGCGGACGGACGGACAGTGCTAAATCGACTCAGCTCGAATTTCTGATCATATAAGTGTACATTTTAATGGGTCTATCTCTTTTTATTCTGGTACTTACAACCATCGGACCAAATTATAATTTCATGCTCATGAAAGGCATAAAAAATGTGAACGAATTGCGGAACGAATTCTATTTGAATGTTTTATTTCCTTAACTCATGAACACTTGAAGTTGTAGAAAACTTTGCCAATTGCAATGGCGGTTGCAGACGAGTATAGGGTGTAAATGTGTGTGTGTGTGTGTATTTGAGTGAGTGCAAGTGATTTTGCATGCATACCTGTGATGTTGTTGTAAGTTAGATACCACATAAAAATACTATTTGTTCATGCGTTGGCGTACCGTACCTGCCAGTTTCGCTTGCCTGAGCGAACAACCGAATGCCACTAATGGCATTTACGTGCAACCGTTTGTAAATCTACGCCTTTACCGCAAGCGAGCGCTGCAGTTTGAGAGTTTGGCGCTGCTCTCTTCTTATTTTTTGGAGCAGCACTTGCTTGTTCAAACAATGGGCAACTTTATCTTTACTGCCACGCGCAATGTAACGCAACGCAACGCAACGCAACGCAACCAGTGAATTGGCATTAGTTTCATTTGAGTAAATGTGATTCAAACTTTAATTGAAATTGAAATCAGTATGTAAATGCACTTTGTTGATGTGGAGGAGCAAGGTGTGGGTGGTGGGTGGCAAGCGACATGTAAATAATATTTACGCTTTAGTTTGTGTTCAGTGCTGCGCAGGCGCGACAACTAAAGTTTTTCCGACTTCAGCGTCAAGCAGCGCGCTAATTGTGAAGTTGGAGCTGTGAGTACTTAGACGAAAATTCGAGCTCTGCGCGGGAGAAGCCTTCAAATTAGTACTCCCTGATGCTCATAACACACGCCCAAATATTTAAGTGCTCAGCAAATGCTTTGTGGTAGCTCTTTTTTGGCGCATATGTATGCATATCTTTAGTCACACACTCTTACCTTCCCTTGTGGCATATGTTTAACTTCACGCTCTGCTGCGTGTTGTGCTTCCTACTTTGCGAATAAAAGTGCAAACATGCCGAGCGCAGAAAGAACTTTCGCAGCAAACACGGCGTATTTTTGCGCTGCAACCACCAGTACACCGCTCGTATGCTTGTAGTTCACACTTACAGCAAGGATATTTCGCACCAAGCTCTCTTTTAGTTGCCTTTTTGAAAGCAAACAATCACTTCCCTCCGGTCTCGTCACCATAGCCATATCACTTTCTTTCCATGCCCCTCTCGCATCCGGTACTACACTTCCTATTCTGCGTATTTTATTTTAATTGTTTTAGTTTCTAATTTAATATGCTCATGTGCGCCCAACTAGATACTACTACACTGACAAAATCACTCGCCGGCAAACACACATATGCAGACATAAAAGTTAGTCGCCTAAAATGCTGCATTGTTGGCATTGCAAGCTCAGAGCTCGCTTTCAACATTTCCCAGTCGCATGCTGTGTCGCTCGACAACCCCGACCGGTAATAAAATATTATTAACTCCGTGAGAATAGCATAAACTCTGCTTGGTATGTGGCTGCAGCTGAGTTGGCATTGGGGCTAACTGAGCTAAGGAAAATGCAGCCAGTCAGCCAGGCAGGCAGCGTTTTTGAATTGCGAAGTGCTTGTGGACTTGTGTGTAGGCACTTATGTATGTATAATGCAGTGATGAGAATTTGAGTGTCGTCGATAGGCCCACTACATAAACAATTCAATTTAACATTACTGCCGGCATAAATTGTGAAATTTGAATTTTTGGAAATTTAAAAAAATAGGAGGTACCTAAAACATGCATTAAACCAACGCTTTTGCCATCCAAATTGCTATCGGCTTGGTTGGTTGAAGTGGCGAGTTTAAGAACTCCAATTGGCACTTATGCGTGCGGTTTAAAAACCACTACTCGCAATTTAAGCTGAAAAGAGAGCCCGAAAAGAAAGCAGCAGAAATCGGATATTTATTTCAAACCCAGCATGTGGAGTTCAGAAACTTAAGAAGTTGCAGTGGGTTAATATCACTCATGTTTGCTAAACCGCAGAAGTCGGGTTTGGCTAGAAGCTTGATTCTAGTCCCACATAGTGCTGGACAATCGCAGAGAAGATGCTGCTCCGTTTCTTCTGCATCTGGTAAATTAACACTACGGCAAGAAGTATTGTGTTCTAGTCCTAGTCTTGCAGCATGGATTCCCACGGCCCAGTGGCCTGTTAAAATGGCAGCTAGTTGAGATAGATCCAGTTTTGTTTGATAAAATACCATCGCCTGAAAACGAATTTTGTCTTCGGCGTTCTTCGGCTGCACGATACCTTTGCCTTTGCCGAGAATAGATAGAGCCCGCTGGTATCGCTATTTCCGAAGTGCCTTAGACGTCGAAGGTTTGATACTTGGCTGCCCCATGGCTTAGATGACGGGGTACTATGGCACCGGGCTGTACCGAAGCCGAGGTGGCCTGGCACAGCGACTTAGCGAGTTAAAATGGGGAAAAGTTCGTCCGTCATGGTAGCGCCCCATGCCATGGTAAGGTCACCGTTACTCACTGAGGCGACCCGGTGTCAGTGAGGCACCGTAGAAATACAGTCCGTTACCCCCGACTGCAAACGTCGTCAAATAGGCACGGTCCGCTTAACCAAATAGAAAAGAGTGTCGATAATTTCTAGACACATCCGTTGCTTTTAATAGCGTATCTACCAAGTCATAATTGGAGGATCTGTCCGGACTCAGTCGCAATTAATCACGCAGAAGTATATCACTGGACTGTCAATCCTTTGAATTATCGGGCAAAAAAGGTTTAGTGGGGTTCAGCGGCGATGTTGAGGAAAGCAAGATGAGGCGTACTGCTCTTAGATTAACAGCTTATACACTGAGCCAAAAGTACAATGGTTTTATCAACCAAGTTATTGTTTGGTTTTTTCATGGTAAATATACCGATTGTTAGAAATGTTATTCAAGTTGAACATTTGAGAACAAATGTGTTTGTCTGATCATAGCTAAACGTGGTGTTATTTTGTTCGCTTCCAGTCGGTTCGGGTTCGAATGCCGTAGCTGAGTGTGTAGAGATGCTTGTTGTTGTTTTGCTAACATTCAGAAGATGCGGATTCAAATCCTGTCAGAGACAACGTTTGCATAATAAAAATTTTTGTTTAATATCTTCGAAAAAGCGTCTGTGAAGTGCAGAACATAAGCGTATTTAAACGAAAACATCAGCAACTAAAAAAGTGTGTAATGTAAACAAAAGTTTGGTTAATATTACCAAATCATTGATGAAAATATCAACCATGGCATTGTTAACATTAACCAAAATTCACTTTGATTCCTATTCAAGTTTGAATTTGGTAATGTAAACAAGCTAACGGACGGCTCTAAATGGCAACGTATGTGGGCATGGGCGTAGCCAGGCAGGGGCAGGTGGGGGAGGGGCCAGGGCCCCCCCTGACTTCCAAATTTTTGTCTAGATATTCAAAGATAGTACCACGAAATGCTTGCTTGATAATTTCGGCCCCCCTGTGTTTACGGTTCAAATCTCAGCTAACTACGTCCGGATATTTATATCCATGAATACTCCGGGTAGCGACCGAACGCTAGTTTGGGAGCGAGGTAAAGTGGGAGGGCGTAACACCCCGCGTGCACTGGGTTTGAGTCCCGCCACGTTAAAACCCTGCCCAATGAAAAAAACGCATGCCTCGGATGATACCCGCTTCTTTTGATGACAATCACGGCAAACATAGGACTATGGACTATGATTTTAGGGTATGCACTTGGAATATCCGAACCCTTAATCGGGATGGTGCCTCTGCCCGGCTGGTTGAATTCCTAGGGAAAATAAAGGCTGACATCACCTCCATCCACGAAATGCGATGGACGGGACGGAGAAGGTAAGCGTGAGCCTTGCGACGTCTACTACAGTTGCCACGTAAAGGAGTGCAATTCGGTGTTGTATTTGTGGTGGGAGAGAGACCGGCGTTCACTCTAGTGGACGAAAGTCTAGCCACAATCCGCATCAAAGCGAGATTCTTCAACATCTCATTCATATGTGCCAATGCCCCGATGGAAGAGAAGGACGAGGCATCCAAGGCTCTCTTCCATGTTTTAGATGTACATACGTACACTCCGAGGGCCAAACATCGACTCGCATTACTATATTGATGCATCCAATATATGACCCAACCTCGGAGAAGCAAAAAAAGGTCCCCCAACAATGCAGGGAAATTTCAACGTCGAAAAGCTGCAATCAAAACAGACGGCCAATGGATTCGGCGCTCGACCCTCACACCTGCTGTGAGAGAGCACTCTTCAACAACCTGACTTGCGCGAGCAGTGGAACCACATTTCCCGCTCATTACTGGTACGATAAGGAGTTTGAGAAAATGCTTGAAATGCTGGCCGACAGAAAAACACCCGAAATTTTTAGCAGAGAGCTGAGCGACTTACGGAAGGTTTCAAGACTCTTGTGGTTACAACGATGGTGACCTAGTGACCGATGTTCAGAACGTACTCAGATTATGGAGGGAACACTTTTCGGCCTTTTTAAATGGCAGAAGCACTGAAAGAAGTGGAAAAGACGAACCCGAGGTCCCACTCGATGACGATGGAGTCGATATCCCAGCGCCTGACTATGACGAAAAGTGCCAAAGCTGCTCGAGCTGACTATTTAATGACGATGGCAAGTAGGTAGTAAGGTGCATGCCCGACGACTGGAATTCTAGTGCGCTCTGCCTAATCCACAATAAAGGCGACCCCGCCATGCATGCCAACTACCGTGGGATAAGCCTTCTAAGCATAGGTTGCAAGGTCTTATCGAATGTGTTGTCTACCATATACCAGGTATTCACAGTACGCCAAATCTTGGAAAAGACCCGCGAGAAGGAGTTTCCTATATGGACAAAAACCGCGAAGTCTGTCTTGGCTTTTCCAAGTTGGACAATGAAGCAAAGCGAATGGGTCTGGTGGTAAGCGAGGACAAGACGAAGTATCTCCTGTCATCAAACAAACAATCAGCACATTCGCGCCTTGGCACCCACGTCACTTTTGACAGTTATAATTTCGAGAAAGTAGAGAATTTCGTTTACTTGGGAACCAGCATTAACACCGATAATAATGTCAGCATGGAAATCCAACGCAGAATCGCTCATGCCAACAAGTGCTACTTTGGACTGAGTAGGCAATTCAGGAGTAAAGTCCTCTCTCGACCTACGAAAACCACACTATAAATCACTCATCATGCCCGTGCTGGTATATGACGAATTAAAATACAGCGGCTCAATTGGCTTGACCATGTCGTTCGAATGGACATCGACGCCCCAGCTCTGAAACTATTCCAATTGCCGTCAGTTGGTCAAAATCGCTTTGGCGGTTACAGCGCCAAATAAGAAGATAAGGAAGAGAATATATCTATAACCTTATCAGTCACACAGTGTTATAATCCCGACGAAATCCTTGACGTGGTACCGGGAGGGGAACGGTACATGACGGTAGGAAGCTTAGTTTGGGTTAAAGTCTCACATGGACGGGGTTAGGCTTTCGATGCTTCCTCCTCGTACACTGAGGGAAAAAAATATTAAAATCAAATAGAAACGTAATTGATCTTACTATAAACGTCAACGAAAGTACTGTATATTGGTAAATATTCAATTCAATTACGCGCATATTAAAATGACCGCGTTCATACTGAAAAAGCATCCGCGAAGTAAATAATCAAGACAAAAATTTAAAAAATAATTTTTATTTGCAAGTTGCCTGCAGTGGAATTCGAACCCGACCATCTCCGGATATCAACAACTTGTGGTAAGCATCTTTGCGTACTCAGCTACACCCAGGCATATAAATTTGCTTTCAAATGTTGAATATCCATCAACACCACATCACGCGCCTTGTACTATGTATGTATGTGTGTGTTGCCGCCGCTCTCAAAGCGGCGCTCTGCTTGCTTGGGGTGCGTAATACGTGCGTAATAAATTTTGTATGAAAATATAATTTTTAAATACGAACATTTTTAAACGATAATCAAATATAAAGTATTCATTTTTACTATGCATTATTTGCCTCAGTGTAAAATAAACATACTCAATAAAAAGTTAACAATTTAAATCGACGAATAGTTTTATATCAACTTTTGTGAACTTCTGTTTATTTGTTTTTTGTACAACATATTTACCTTTATTGGTTACAATAATTTTAAGCTATAATAAAAAAAATTTTAGTA
>NW_016158169.1:141960-144003 GCF_001687245.7 Rhagoletis zephyria
TTTTTTTTTTTGTATGGGCCCCCCCCCTAAATTTCGTTCTGGCTACGCCCATGTATGTGGGTGTCGGAGAATTCAACTGAACCTCAGGCGATCCATTAGGTTACCTGACCCCAGTGCAGCATATATTTTCGCCCCACTTACATGTACTATGTTAAGACGAGCCACTTAAAGAAAGCTGATGTATACATACATATAAAATATTCCGAAAGCCGGAAATTGACATTAATACTTATACATACATATCGTCGTTTAAAGTGCAAAACCGCGTATCAACAAAATGCAAAACCGCGAATCAGCAAAATGCAGAAGTTGTAGAAATTATTTTCTAGAGCGTAAAAACACTCGAATTTCAAAGCAATCGCATTTCTGGCTAGTATATTTCAGGACGAATGGATAAGGATTGAGCCAAGAGCTTGTGTGAGCAAATCCAATTTTTGGTAGCCAATGTCTGTTACGCGGTTTTGCAGAATGACGATACGCGGTTTTGAACTTTAAACGACGATATGTAGTCCTATTTCATATACACCAAAGCAAACTGCCAAGCAATAACATTCATTCGCTAAAGTGGCCGCAATTTATGGGTCAGTAATGGGTCGACAAGTATCCGTTGTGCCGAAATAAAGCATCAAACAGCTGTAAAAATCGCAGTAAAGGAATGAAGCAGAAATGCACGTTTATCAAGTTGTGAGCCGCAGCATGCCTATACTCCCTTGCAAAACTGGGTATATCAACGAACAATAGCAGCTTCAATAAAAAATGATTCGTAGGAAGACTGAAAACAAAGCTGAAATTTCAGCAAGTATGGCACTGATGCGAGTTGAATGTGATTGGCTTCAAAGACCTGATTTTAATTGTAAATGATTGTGTGGTCTTTTTAATTTAATACTTTTTTTTGATGAAGAAGAATAAAAAGAAACTTGCGCAGCAAAGCTTACAAAAAACCCCAAATTGTGGCTGCGTTTCTTTATACATTCCGGATAATCCCATTTCACAGCCGGAATAAACAGAATGCTTTTGAAATATACGTTAACATATCATCAGGAACGTTCTAAAGAATAAGTAAACAAAATAGTTTATTCCAAACGTTCAGAATGAATAAAGAAATTCAGCCTGTAGTTTTAAATATAAACTTTGTGTAATTCTGTAGTTGAATAATCTAAAGCTTGCGATTCTGAATTTCCCCCTTAACTCGTATTTTAAAATGTATTATATATACATACCTCAGCTTTTATTCAAACACTTTTGCAGCATCAGCTCGTCTGTTAAAAGTCTCACTGAATTTTACTGACATTGAACACAGTGAGAGTTCGGTAAATTCGAGTTTTTTTCGTACCAACTATGTGCTTTGTTAGTATTGCCAATGCGCTTTAGAAAAAAACTGCACCATAAATGTCAATTCAATGCTACCATTGCTGCTGGAAGCCGTCCAATAAATGTCAATTCAACTAATTTTTACCGGATTTACAAACATGCCAAGAATGGCGCAACCTAGCGCATTGACTACAGCAAAGTCAATCGAATCGAATGGAATCAAAAGGAGATCGTGAGAATAATACATAGATAAAATTGCATAAATGTTTGGAATTTTTATTTTTTACCTTAATCAAATGTGTGCGTCATGGTAGATGTTGAAAAGCTTTCGCCTTAAAGTATTAGCTGCCAAGTGGTAAGTGGTCAAGGAAGAAAAACCAAAATCAATAGACAAAATAAATCAAAAAATTTGATTTTGTAGCCCATTTCCACCAAAAGCTTAACTGCAGCTGAGAGCTCTGATAAGTTCCAAGAATTTTAACATAGGATAAACGGCAAGGTTTATTTCTTGATTTTTGCTTTTTTACTTTCGTTTGCTTGTACTAAATCCAAACGTAACAAGTAAGAAAGTCTAAGTTCGGGCGGAGCCGAACATTAAATACCCGGCGCAAGTATTAAATATATGTTTTTTCACCCTTCCGAAACCTTCCGCTAGATGGTAAGCCGAGGTGTATCAATTTTGAGTAAATTAGCGTCCTTCAATTTCGAAATATTGAAGTTTCAAGCATTTCT
>NW_016158169.1:144523-157840 GCF_001687245.7 Rhagoletis zephyria
CCTGATCATTTATGTATACATTTGTCTATATCTATCTCGATTCGTTTTGGCTGTTACAAACAACCGTTATGTGAACAAAATTAATATACCCTTGTGCACAAGTGCGCTCGGGTATAAAAATCGTTAATGATGTTTGCAAGAACTTACCTGTAGAACTTTGGCAAAAAAAGGCCCGATTCACTCCGGCAAGTCACAGCGTCTGAAATGGTGCGACTGTGCCTAAGTGTGTCTCTCTCCTATACTGGATGCAGGCAGCCACTTCAACCTAGTGTAGCCTAGTAGATCTATAAGTCTGTGATTTTTTTTATGAAGAATTGTTTTTAGACCCAAAAGGATTTATTTCCCTCTCGTTGGACAAAAGCGTTCGTTATTCCTTCAGGGCCTCGTTCCAAAGAGTTGAAGTTACTTTCGCCATTTCATCTTAAAACAACTGTCAGCATATCCATGCCGGCAGACAGAGACGCCCATCATCTTTCTTCGAATTTCATTTAGCCGGAAAAATGCACTGTTTCAATGGCTGGCTGATTGCTCTACGGTGTATTGTGGTGGAAGTGCAAATGTTTCGACGACGTTTGTGAAGTGGGGTTAAAGCTAGTACGAATTGGAGTTAAAAAAAGTCAAGAAATACCTATTTCATCAAAACCGTGCATCCGTTTCTGAGCGACGAGCAGTCTTGCATAGTGCATGTTTTTATTTCCATCGAATTTCAAATCACCCTATACGGGTGAAAAAAGTTCTTAGTTAAAAAATAAAACTTTATCATAGATCTACCGGCTAAGGCCCCTAATTTGACCTCTCAGTTTTGAAATCCTTTTCAAACCCATTTCGATTTATCTTTTAATAATTCATCCACCTTACTGAATAATTTGAATGTAACTTTTTAAACGTGGCAACTCTCTTCAAACATTCGAAATGTTCAAACTAAAGATTTCTTAACATTCTTTCGTTTGGCTACGATATTTTTGTATTTCATATACTTTTTAAATTATTTAATTGAAACAGGTGGCAGCTTTCTTCAAAAGTATTTTCAAGTTTAATCATTGTTAACTTTCCTTCGCCGGACACTGCGATACATCTTTTAATTAACTGATAAATTAAGTGAAACTCTAATTTTCAAACATGTGGCAACCTCGCTGAATACAGTTTAGATATAAAAAAATTGCAAATCCCCTTCGATTGATATTCATATTTAAATAATTCATTTAGCTTATAAACTAATTTGAATTAAACTTTTTAAACAGGGGGCAACCCTCTTCCAACACCTCAAAAAAATTCTTAGCGTTCAAACTAAAGATTTCTTAAGACTCCTTCGTTTGAGATCCATATTTTGATATTTCGTATAACTTGTGAACTAGGGCTCGTAAAATTATCCGACTATTCGACTAATCGGTTAACCGATTATTCGATTCGTAACCGTTCGCATGCTTATTAGTCGGTTAAAGGTATTCGAATAGTCGCCCACCTTCGATTATTCGAATAGTTGCTTTGCTTCGACTACTCGAGCATTGTAGCAAATCGAATTTCAGCAACCGAACTTTCATTGAAATTTCTTTGACAAATGAAAAAAAATTTATTTAAATATATACATGCACACATATGTATGTATATTCAGATACAAAAAATGAGCGGACGCAAAAGGAGCTGGGTTTGGGATTTTTTCGAAAAAACAGAGGACGAAAAGGAAGTAACATGTTCCATATGTGGTGCAGTTTTGTGCTACACCTCCTCCACATCCTCACTGAACAACCATTTAACAAAAATCCATAACAAAAATCGCGAAAATGAGAGGTAGGTATTGCTTTAGCCATTGTCTCTAAAATATTTCGCAATAACATTTCAATAATTAGCGCACATTCTTGCAAAAAATGTTTGCCTTAATTTTGCACATGCCATCTTATATATGTACTACGAATGTAACAAGACTTTTCATATATGTATATGTATCTGTAAATGCAAAAAAAAACTCGAACTTAAAATATTCGATTAACCGAAAATGTACGGTTAACCGAATAATCTAAAGTGAACGGTTATCCGAATAGTCGACAGCTTTCGACTACTCGAATATTGCTAACCGATTAACAGTAGTCGACTTCAGTCAGATTCGAATAATTCGGTTAATCGATTAACCGATTTGCCCGAGCTCTATTGTGAACAGGTAAACTAAATTCAACATTTCAAACGGGTGGCAACTCTGTTCAAAATATTTTCAAACTACTACTTTCTGAAACCTCTTTCGTGTGCCACCCATATGGTGATACATATTTCTCTTACCTAATATGTGTTTTTTCTTTTACAGGTGGCGACCCTCCTATAGTTCAGCAAAAAAAAAAAAGCTTTTTAAACCCATTTCGATTGATACCCAGTTTGTAATAATTTATTTATTTTTTTTTTTACAATTTGAATATAATTTTTTAAAAGGTGGCAACTCTTTTGAAAAAAGTAAAACCATATTGCACATCTTCAGTCTAAGGCTTTTAGTTTGACGTCTCATTTTGGAAAATCAAACGAACGGTACATCTCTTTTATCCTGAACAAAAAATCCTTCGCGTATTATATATGTATGTGTCGGCCGCTGTGGTGTACTGGTAAGCAGTGCGCGCTTCCACTCCGCAACGCCTGGGTTCAAGCCCTGGTCAAAGCAACATCACAACAAAATATAGAAAAAAGGTTTTTTCTTAACAGCGGTTGTTCGTCGGCAGGCAATGACAAACCTCCGAGTGTATTTCTGCCATGAAAAACAACTTCTCATAAAAAGGAACAGTCCAGCGCCTTCGTCTTGGCCTGCAGGCTGTATCGGAGATACAAAATCGATAACAATACTGATTACAAAATCGATTACAAAATCTATCAAAATATCGATTACAAAATCGATAACAAAGTCGATAACAAAATCGATTATAAAGTCGATAACAAAATCCATAAAAATATCGATACCAATATCGATAGCAACATCAATAAAAATATCGAATATAAAACCTATAAAAAAATCTATAACAATATCGATAGCAAAATCGATAAAAATATCGGTAACAAAACCGATAAAAGTATCGATGACAAAATCGATAGCAAAATCGATTACACAATCGATAACAAAATCGATAAAAAATATCGATAACAAAATCGATAAAAGTATCGATCATTATATCGGTAAGTTCCGAAAATATCGATAGCAAAACCAATAACAATATCGATAACAAATTCGATGAAAATATCGATAACGAAAGCAATAATAATATCGATAGCTAAATCGTAAACAAAATCAATAAAAATATCGATGACAAAACCGGTAAAAATATCGATTACAAAATCGATTAAAATACCGACAACAAAATCTATAAAAATATCGGTAATAAAATCGATAACAAAATCGATAAAAATATCGATAACAAAATCGATAAATAATCTATCATAAAATCGATTACAGTGTCGATAACAAAATCGACAACAAAGTCAACAAAATATCTATAACAAAATCGAGAAAAAATATCGATAACAAAATCGAAAAAATACCGATCATTATATCGATAAGTTCCGAAAATATCGATAGCAAAATCAATAACATTATCGATAAAAATTTCGATAGCAAAATCGATAAAAACATCGGTAATAAAACCGACAAAGTATCGATTATTATACCGATAAACCCCGAAATATGTACTTACGGACACATACATACTTTTTGTCTCCTTCCCACGCTTCCAATGCGTGCACGTGTTTGCAAAATGATGACGAGGTGATTTTGTATGGAAAATCATTTATGCCCATATATTTGAATAAAATAAACATATATAGAAGATATCAACCAATACTTCCCATATACCAAACGAAAGGAAAACTCTTGAATTTTTGATTAAAGAAAACAAAAACAAAATCATTCGAGCGGTTTTCGAGCATTTTGGTAATGAAAAAAATTTGCAAATTTTTTCAACAATTTTTTGCCTTAAAATGCTCAATATTTGTTAAATTTATATAAAATTTGTACCCGATAATATTTCTACTGCTCCAAAGAACCTATATCCCGAAAATGAAAGTTATATATGCCAACAATAAGTTGCTAGAGCACTTTAAAGGCTCAAAATTGACCCCAAAATAAGGCAATGTTTACCGTTGTTTTTACGACAGAAACCGAATTGGTTATTTACAAAAATGAATCTGTCGACAGGTTTGGAATTTTATCTTTGAAACGCCACACTTTTCTTTGAAATCGCTTTATTAGTTCTCGTGCAATAAGCGTTTTTGTGAAGCTCTAAAAATTACAACTACAACATTTGAACATAGCCCCCATACCTTAAGGTAAGACGTATTCTACGTCAAAATACAATCGCCGTTCGGAGTCGGCGTAAAAACTGTAGGTCCCTCCGCTTTGTTTGGCAACATCAAGGCGCACGCCACAAGTCGGAGGAGAAGCTCGGCCAAACACTAACGTATTGTGTAAGCGCCAATCTATTATTATTATTATATATGAATGTTTATAGATATCGTAACACGTGCAGTGCTTGTTGCAATACATACTCGCATTCGTCAAATAAGTCGCAATTATGCAACCATAAGTTTTTTTTTCACAAATGCCTTTTTTGCCAGATTTGGTTACTATGGCATTTTTAACCAGCAAAGCGCATGTTAATTTTCCTATGAAATTGCTGCGTCAAAAAACTCCGACACATCGCTTGCGTACTCGCATTAAAAATAAATCAAGGCAGAAACAAAAGACTAAAAAACAAAAACTGTAAATCTGTTTAATGTTTCTGTTTATTTTTTTCCACCACTTTGGCTCCACAAACCTGCTTGCATTTCGCATTGATTGTCATGATTTCCATTGTTGTTGAGCAGTGTAACTAAGATGACTTTGTTCTCATTTTATTGGCACATCCCAAGGCAATGTTGATTGATTATGATTTAAGGTAAGCGAACGGGCGAGTGTAAGCTGTGGCGGGAGGGGTGTGGCGCCACGCGAACAATCGGATAGGCTGGGATGGCTGGTCGAGAGCGTAATTGTAGCACGAATGCACAAATGTTGGAGGGAGTAAGAAAAAATGTTCCCCAACGTAGGTAAGTACTTACGTTTGTATGTTTGTATGTACGTATGTATGTGTAAGCAGCAGAATAAATATGTTGTAATAAATATCGTCAAGAATGCTTAGTGGCTCGTAAGGCGTGGAATATGGTGGTTGCGAATGTGAACTGGCTATGCGAAAGTGAAAATGAATGAAGGACGGCGAAAATCAATCATCCGCACTTGGCGTGTTTACTCAATTACGGTTGGAAAAAAAAAACGGAAATTCTGCCTTCTTATTGTCGCCTGCGCAGATGGTTGATGACCAAAATGGCGGAACAGTGGGTAACATTTGTAGAAACTTTAAAAAGAATGTGCGTTTAATTAACTATAAAGACTTCTTAAAAGGTATATTTTCTAGGCATACACAATTTAAGTAACAAATAAAATATTTTGTGTATCTCTCTCTGTTGTAGAAGGCGATTATTTTTTATTGTCTTACTATTTTATGCCTAGGTGCCTTCTTAACTCAAGCAGCGTTAGTGCTCTGTTCAATGAAATCGTCTTTTGTCGCTATTGCGACTATCGTAAAAATATTAAGCCGACATAAAAGGTTCTTTGAATATGGACCTTTATTACTCATCACATACCTTACCCACAATTGTGAAAATTACAGCTTAAATCTAAAAAAAAACTTAGCATTGATAACTTCATTAAACTACTTTTCATGCTGAAACTTGCTACGGGCAGCCATATTTCGAACCGCTGGGAAGCCGATCATTTGGACTGTTAACAGATTAGACTAGTCATTAGGTCTGGACTGAACGATGGTAAGCCGCTACTCAGTTAAGAGAATAACTGGCCATAGCCTGGCCATATGCAAAGACTTCCCACGGATACATTCGCATTATACCACTGTACCAAAAAGATATAAGTATATTTTCGGATCCAGCCTAGATATAGTATGTACATAAGAATGTCTGTAAATCTCCTTCACTAAGCGCACTCGACTCAAATTTCCATCTAAAAACAAATAATAAATAACACCAACTGTTGACAAATTGTAGGTCGTTGATATAAGTATTTTATTCATTTGCATACGTTTCCACCTCTAAGCGACATGATTTATGCGTTCATAATTTGCGATGTAATTTCCCAAAAATAAAACGCATGTTTCCTTGCACAGCATTAATTACATTTTTGCAGGTGTAATAAAATTCAAGCGCCGCTGATTTGTGGTAAATGTTGGCATTTGAGTGCAAGCTAATGTGCAAGCGGGTTGGTTAATTTACTTAGAGGCACCGCATCAAAGGGTTTTGCGCTTAAGCAATGAAAAGCCGAAACCAACGATGGCATTGGAGGAGGCAGCATATGAAATATTAATTTCACTCAGTGTTCCGCACAGAGCTTACACTTCGGCACAACCACCATTTAATAAAATATGCATCAGTGAGGTGTTTGACAAAAGTGTTGACGGGGCGTATGAGCAACATCGCAGCGCATCCATAGACAGATGCAAAGAAAACGTAAGTGCGAAAATGGAAGTGTATAGAAGATAAATGTGTGCAAATTAAATTGCGGCAGTCAGACCGTAATGTTGCGTTGGCATTTCTAATTAACGCACCCAAAAAAGAAAGAAGGCAAAACCACAGGCATATGCGGAAAAATGTGTATGTAGATGCTGTGGTGAATAAGGCTGCGCTGCGTTGCGTTGCGTTGGTTGGCTTTACGCTAACGCCTTCAATGTGCAAATATGCTTAGTGCGTCGCATTAAATTTATTAGTACTTCAAAGTGTTTTTGGGTAAATTAAAGGTAAAGTGGGAGGGATAAATGAATAGTGGCTTCGCGGACGTAGCGTAGCGTATGTTTATATGTATGTAAGTGGGACGATGTGGCATAGGGGTTAGAGGTGCGTACTACCGCTCCGTAGATCTGGGTTCGATCTTTGGTCCAAATTTGAAAAAAAAAACTATTCTAGAAACGGTCGGCCTTAGGCAGGCAAAGGCAAACCTCTGAGTGTATTTCCGACATCAAAAAGGTTCTTGTAAAATCAATTTGCCTTTCAGAGGTGGCCTAAACCTGTAGGTCCCTCTGTAACAGCTTCAAGGCGCATACAGCGTAATTTGAAGCAGCGACAAAAGAACGCTCAACACGGGTAAAACTTTATTTTAGCTACTTAAGCAACCCTGTTGGTATATGGCAAGGAATACGTGATTAGTATAATGGGATTTAGATACAAAAACCAATGGAAATGAGTAATTGTGTGAGGTATTTGTGTAGTATATAACTTATTTAATATATAAGTAATGTATATAAGGAAACAAAAATTTTCCCTCTCCACATGCCCATAAACAATTCACAATAGAGCGTGTTTTTCAACCGATCTGGCTGAACTCGGATAATTACCCGAGTTTGTGTTGTTGCTTTGCATGCATTTCGTCATTTAAGCCAGTGTTCTTTTGTAGCTCGGTTGCAAAAGAATGCACCTATTATATTATGTGCCAGCAAATGCATGTAAATTTATTCCAAAATATATGTATGTTTTTAAAGCGTTTTTTTTTTCTTGCGCCCAACACTAATGGCACTTGCGGTGAGGTTACGCTTTGAAGTAGGCATGCTGATGACTAGAACGGGTTAATAAGTAATTTAGTTGACAGGTGTGTGTGGCTAAATGTGTATCAGTATGTGTTAAGTGTTTTATAATTTAAAATGACTTACAACAAATTTCTTTTAAAATATTTTATAAATTTTAAGTGGAAATCTAGTAGCACATTTTGATTCATTTGAATTTGCAAAGCTGTCCTATAGGAAAACCGGTTTTTATCATGCAATCAGTGCAACGTGTAAGGGCTTTGCAGGACTTCGAGAATCCCTTAACGGCATTTGTCGCCGAAGAACGATTGATTTGCATTTGAATGAGTCTTCAGTCGTGTACAAGCGCTGCTAGATCGGCTATCTGTTAGTGTTTGGGTCATAATATGTATTTTCGGTAACGGTAGGGCTTAAGGATAAGAGAGTGGTGTCCAAATATGAAAATATAAAACACGTTTCAAACTTGGGTAAAGACCTAACTACATAATAGCTGAGACTTGGAGCTAATTAAGAATACCACTGAAAGCTGCAAGTAAAGCCTTTATTTCCATTTTGGTAGCTTATGTCAGTCAGGCCCGAAATAAGGAATTGCTAGAAAAGAAATAAATCAAAAACATCGAAACTAGATAACCAGTTCAAATTTAGGCCTTCTAATATTATTCACCATTTTTTTTCCAACCTCTTGCAATTTCTCTATTATATGCATTAATGTGATTCAAGAGTTCAAAATAACTTCCCTTCGGTCAACTTCACATGTTCAACTTCCCACGGCAGTTGCATAACTAAAATGGCCACTAAGGAGTACTTGCAACTTATTTGCATACAACTCTAACTTTGCGATGTTGTCCAGTTTGCGCTGTGTGGCATTTAAGGCGCCTGCTGGTCAGATGGAAAACTATCAAAAATATGTGTGAAGCTTGCAAGCAATGCTCAATCTTCTTGAATTGATTAAATATGAAAACAAATGGGTAGGCACAGAGACTGCATAAATGCACAATAAGAAACCGCAAGTAGGTTTCTATGTAGTTTTCTCTAGATTTAAATACTGCTTTGCATGCATAAAAAAAGATTTTGGCAATTGCCAATTTTTGCGTAAGATGTCATCTTACACCTCCTGACTATTTCGTGAGACCCGCAAAAATAGTGAGATCTGATAAAATATATATACCCAATGCGACTTATTTTTCACAAATCTCATTTTTTTTTACAAATCTCTATTCGAAAAGTATCATTTTTCTAAACTTTTTCAAACTGGAATTAAGGTTTGGATATTTTAACAAAGAAAAAATTTTCTAAAATTTTCTATGCCTGGTCTGAGTAGCTTTTCAATGTTTCTAGATTTACAGAGGAAAATTTCCAAAAAAGTTGAATGTTTAAAAAAACTAAAATTAGCACTGTTCTCAGTAGCTGTTAAATAGTTCTAGAAGTCCTGAAACGGAAAACTATGCGGGAAAATAAATAAAAAAAAGACAAAAAGGTTTAATGTTTGAAAAAAATAACAAAAAAACTAAATCTGTTCTAAGTATCTTTGCAATAATTCTAGAGTTCTTAAAAATGAAAAAAAAGTTCTGCCAAATCACGCAAAAAAAAAAAACAAATTTTGTCAAGAAAGTTGAAAAAGTTTAATGTTTGAAAAAAAAATTTTAAATTGTTCTAAGTAGCTTTTTCACTTTCCACAATTTAAGTGGAAAATGATTTTGATTTTTGAATCTTATATGGAAATTGACAGAAAAAAAATCATTTTCCATTTAAATTGCTGGGGAAACCGGCTGCAAGAGTTATTTAAAAAGAAACAAAAACTTCGGTAAATTACGCCGAAGTCTAGAACTATTAAAAAGCTGCTCAGAGCAGTTTTAATTTTTATTTTTTTATTTTTTTCAACCATTAACCTCTTCGACTTTTTGAAAAAAAAAAGGTTTGGCATAAATGGCCAGAACTTTGTTCCTTTTCAGAAACTCTAGAATTGTTTAAAGCTACTCAGAACATTTTTTTGTAACATTAAACCTTTCCGACTTTTAGAAAATTTATTTTTGCCGTAATTTGGCAGAACTTTTTTTCTTTTTCAAAAGCTCTTGAATTTCTCAAAAGCTACTCGGAACAATTTTCAGTTTCTTTACAAGCTTTCATTTAGCAATAAAGTTTTTAGACTTTTTTAAAAAATTTTTGTGTTCTGCGTAAATTTGCATATTTTTTGCTTTTCAGGAACTCCAGACTTTTTGAAAAGCTACTCAAAACAGTAAGTATTTTAGAACTTTTTGATTATTTCCTTTTGCGTAATTTTACACAACCTTATCTTGTCCTTTCAGAAACTCTAGAATTTTGGAAAAGCTACTCACAACAATTTTTAGGATTTTTAACAATAAATTTGTTTGAGTAATTATGCATAATTCTTTTTCCTTTTCGATTTTAATAAGCCTAGAATTTTTTTAAGAGCCACTCATAAAAGTTGTATTTTTTCGATGTAATTTTTACTCCAGAACTATTGAAAAGTTAATATTCAGTAATGTAGCGAAATTTTTTTTTAGAAAAATTCCCAAAAAATCCCAAGCAAAATCTCAAAAAAAATTCGTAATCTCGAAAAAAGTCCAAACGGTCCGAAAGGAGGAGGAAAGAGCGCGCCAAATCTAGGAAGAACCCAAACAATTCCGAAAAGTCTCGGAAAAATCTGGAGGAAATTCCAAAAAATTTCAACAAAACATGGTTAACACGAAACAAAATACGAAAACATCTCGGTTATTTTTTGTTGAAAATGTTTCGTATATTTTGATTTTTGTGCCTTATAAATAAAATAAAATGTTTAAGAATTAACAGTTTCAAAGTCACGAGGATATCTTGCCCTAAAGTGTAAAATAATTCTAACTTTATCTCAGAAGAGTCGACAATACAGTTCTTCACTATGTATTTTTGATTTCAATGATCTAAAATTAACTTTTATTTAGAGTCTGTAGTTCAATCACCTCTCGTCATTTAAATGAATTGAATCGCATACCTTTCGTAGACAAGTTCATTTGAATGGCTTTGGTAAAGGTCTTTTGAAAGAAACGCGCCTACTAATTGTGACCTTTGTATTTGAAAATGCTCGTACTTTCAGGCAGTCATAGACGAGCTCTCCAGTAGCGTGAGCACATTAAAGACCATAGGCCAGGGAGAGTACTTTCAATGATTTTTTTCATAAAAATAATTCTGGTTTAGTTTTTCTGGTGTCACATTATCACTGCTAACTGTTGGCAGTGCTGCCAGAGTTCAACAAACTCAACATCTTAATAGCTTCCGTCTAAACATTATGCTATTTAGCAAATAAATGAAATGAACAAATTCATGATTTTTCAATTTGCATCTGCGGGCTGTAGGTTGTGTGTAATGTGAGGCAATGTGAGCTGCTGCAAGCCAGGCTAAATCCGAGTGGATATCGTGGATATAGCAAATGAAAATCAATAGACGATAGTCAAAAGCAAAGCAAGGGAATAGAAAAATCGCTAACAAGGATATTTGTGCACAAAACAAAGCATTTGCATGTGCAGACACATCGTACGCGGGCACATTCATACAGACATTAATATGTACATATGTACATAACGAATGCGTTACACGTGTGACACTTTTATTTTTACAAACAACATATGTATATATGTACATACACTTCTCTATAAAATATCGATGCCACATTGCAGCGATAGAGAAATAACAATAACAACAACCGCATTTGTGTTGACGTATTATATAAATTGCTCAGCTTTGCCACTCACGCTCACTTGGTGTAAAATCGAAAAACAATAGAAATGCGAACGAATTTTAAAAAAGAATTGAAACGTGCGTGTAAGTTATTGTATTGTATTACTCATACGACACATGCGACATGCCACATGCCACTTGGAAATGGCAGCGCTCAGTATTGTTGTTAGTGTTGTTGCAGTTAGCGCTGTTGTTGTTATGCATATCATACATATGTTTTTGGTTTTGCTGCTGCTGTTGCAACATGGCAGCGTCAGTTATTTCCCTAAAAGCGTAAATATCCAACAAAGACATGCGACAGGCACATACATCCATACAGTCAGCGTCAAAAATATGTATACCTAGATGCTTTGACGATTTTATTTATTTTGTTATTTTCCATATCAAATTTTTTTTTTATAAATAGGTATAGTTAATTCGACAGCAAAAACCACAATAATTTTTTTTCTTTTAATTTCATACAGAACTCGGGAAAATGCAAGAAATACCAATAAATTTTTATTGAAATTGTCAATTTTTCAATTCAAATTAAAATTTTAGTACAATAACCCTCAGCGAAAAAAATGCTCAAAAATCAACGGTAATATTTAGCGACTTGAAACTTGCACTTTGTTATACTACAAAACTGCATACCCAAAATTTGTTTAAGAAATCGAATTGAAAGTCTCGATGAAAATTTTTGGGTATTTCTGTACGAAGTTAAAAAAGTACGAATAAATATTCTTGGAGTCTTTGATGTTGAATGCAGTTTATTTTTATTAAAATTTAGTATTGAAAATATAAATAAACAGAATCGTCAGAATGTTATGGTATGCATATTTTTTACGCTGACCTTATGTATGTATTTATGTCCTCCGCTAGGGCAGGCACCTTGCCGTTGGTGCGGGGGCTTAGTCGAATCACAATCAGACCTTATCATCGGGTGGTAGTGTAATCGTGTCTCTACCTCCGGGTACTGTGCGAATGCACTCCATGTTCTATGGTTGGGGCTGCTTTTGAGCGATGACCAAGAACTGCCGACCCCCTAATCCACCGTGCCCATTGGAAGGTTTGCAGCCAGGGGGTTTACCAGACCGGCTGTATTTTAACGGCGCCTTCCTGACAACGGGCCGCCTCAGGGAATAACGGTGGCCTTGCTGCGGCATGGGGCGCTGCCGTAGTGGACCGTTTGAATTCCCCTATTACGACCTAGACCACCGCGCCCGCTTCGTCGGGTAGGTGGTCGTACGAACAAGATGAACAAAAACAAACAAAAACAAAACCAAAATTTAAAACAAAACCCTAACATTAAAAACTCGAGTGGTGGAGGAGATTCGAAGCCGATCTCTTCTGCTAATCTTTAACGAGGAGGAATCGACTCGTGGGCTGGGTGGGGCAGCTGTTGCTGCAGGGTGCAGCAAGGGGTCGGAGCCGACCTCTTCGTCTGCCCTCGTCTCTGGTGGTGCCGGTGGGAACCCACCGCACCTAGTCTCGGGGTTAGGGGCGCGGGCGAATTCGCCTGCATTTAGGACGGAGGCAGGGTCGCAGACGAAATCGTCTGTGGCTATGGACGTGAGGGCACTGGACAGTGTGGTCGGCACCAGCCAAAGATTTGCACCTACAGTATCGGTCATATCTATAGCACGCCATTTCAAAGTGATATTGTGTGCCACTTATGTGTATTTATTTATTTTTAAGAATTTTCAATTAAAATACAGTTCTTTCTCTAACAAACCCCATATAAACCCAAGTTCAACAATTTGTAGAAAACTTCAAAAAAGTGCAACAAAATTTCACCTAAATTTCAAACTTTTTTCTCGGAAGTGTTAGAATTTTTTCGAGTACACAGTTTTTTAGCCCCTGCAATTTTAGTCTGATAATGTGCAAATNCGCATTGGCTTCCATATAATGAATAAACTCAATTTATTTGTATATGGAAGAAATGCGCAACACCTTTGGCGAAAAAATTCTAAATAAATAATATAAAAAAAACTTTTTAATATACAACGCTTCTATAAAT
>NW_016158170.1:0-47012 GCF_001687245.7 Rhagoletis zephyria
ATAACCGTAATCTTTTTTTCAGTAACTTCTATTTTTGATAGATTTACGTCACTCTATAAGCATACGAATGTCGCGTACGGCTGTATGGAAACACCCATGTGTGAACTCAAGACTGAATAAATGCGTTTCACTTATCACAGGACACAACAAATTGGCGACGACAAAGAAGCCAAACGCGTGCAAATAAAAAAGACTTGCTTGTAATAAACTCGTAAACACGAAGAAAATCTAAAGACACTGAAATAAAACAAAGGGTCTTAACAAAAAGTTAAAATAAACCTAAAGACGTGTAATACTCGTAATTGCGAACTAAATTCATTTATATTTCCTTGTTCCCAATTAAAATTGTAGTATAACAGTGTAAATACACAAAACTGTCACATTGCAACAAAAAAATAAAATAAACGCATCTCAAAAAATAAAAATAAAAGTGTTGAGCGTATAAGGCAACAAACATTTGCAAAACTTCTGTATAACTGTAAATTAAAGTCAAAATGACACCACCAGAAAATAGTTCCGTTATCGTTTACCAAGCTAGAAATCTATCAGAATTTTCGCCGCAAAACAAAGCATGGCAATGGAAAGAAAAACTCAAAGCGAATTTATACAAGGTGGTGTTACTGGCGAATTTAGGTTTTCGACGCGGTACTTCTTAATGTCAAAATGATGTATTTGTTGTAAAATGAATTCGCCTTGTTTACAACAAACACATCATTTTGACAATAATAAGTACCGCGGCGAAAATCTAAATTCGCCATCAACACCACCTTGTATAAATTCGCCTTGGAAAAACTCGAGATCCACTTTTGCGAAATCAACTGCTCAGATTACAACATAAAAAGGCAATTTTACTCAAGTCTATTGGTGCTGCACCGTACGCAGTACTGCACAGTTTGTGTAGTCCAGGCTCCTGTGAGCAAAACATACTACAAACGCACTACCAAGGCGAATTTATATAAGGTGGTGTTACTAGCTCAGCTGATTTTGTGTACGTGTTTCGCCGCACGGCTTCCGATATCAATTTGAAAAATTTTGTTTGAATTTCTACACACACTCTTACTGCCATACCTAAACAAAAGCGTCAGCGTTGTCTGGCTGTCAAAAGTTTCTCATGTCCATACAATTTGTATGAAGCATACCGAAATAACGCGGCGTCAACGCTGAGCGGTTGGAAAATCCGATTTTGACAGGGCGTTAGGCATTGAAGTTGGCTGCAGAAAACGGCGAAACTGTCATTTTCGTGTTACACACAAACAAACCTATGCTTATTGTTGGTGTTATTTCTGCATTTGACGTAGCGTTGACGCTTTTGTTTAGGTACGGCACTTCGGCGTTAACGCTAGGCGTCAGAAACCGCTCCGCCCAACGCTTTTGTTTAGGTATGGCAGTTACAGATTTTGACAGTTTATGCCGCCAAGCCAAAAAAAAATACATGTACATTTTTGTTGTTGTACTCCTGCTATCACCTTATATTAGGAGTGTACTCGCACGCCCCACTATTTAAAGTTTTAGAAAACTTTAACTGGTTTTGCGTTCTCGTACCCAAAAAACTTGCAAAGTAGGGGAAATTGAGAGAGCAAAATGTGAAAGAGAGCTGCAAATTTCTGCTGGATAAATTTTTCCCAGCTAAAACTTGCAAGTAAGAAAATAAGCTGGTCACAAACACATGTTTGTAAATAAACAAAAGAAAATATGGCCTTTATGAGTTATTTAGGACAAATTTTATTATTAATGCTAGTATACAACGAAAAAGTGAGTAAATTTAATAAGCACAACGTTTGTTGAGTTTGTTTTTCGTTAATTTGCTATTAATATCCAGTTTGATTACTTTAGTGTGTGCTGACTATGGTTGCCATATGACATTTTTCGTTTGTACCATAATTTTCCTTTAAATATACCAAAATAGATTTAAATGCAGCATGCTGAAATGTTTTTTTGCTGAAGTTTTCGGTTTTGGTAGGTTGATTGTTGAAATGAAAACTTTATAATTTTAAAGCTACATCTGTAGCTATATCTATTACATTTTTTTTGGATCAATGATGGGTGTTTGTAGGAGATACTCTTGTTTTTGAATGCGTCACTATGTGATATCACAAATAATTATGAGAAAAATAACTTATTCATTCCGATATAATTAATTTGTATTTTAAAAAGGTTTTTCTTTTCCAAAACCATTCAATTTTATAAAATGCCAAATCGGGGGAAAATGTACCAAGCAGAAAATAAATTGTCAAATTAATCACCAACGGCAACTGTGCAAGTGATCAGCTGTTTCGAAGGTTGCAAGTTTTTGCAAATTTTGCGTTCTCGTACTTCTGTTGCTATTTGGTCTCTGTGAGAGCGAATGCTGCTAAATTCTCAGAACTTTTGCTGCTGGAGAATTTTGTCCTCTCAATACGAGTACACACCTATTAATTCGCCTTGCGCACTACACTCCACCTTCGATAATTTTCCGTGAGAGAAAGCTGTTTCACAACGCAAGGAAAGAAGACCAGTGATCGGACTTCTACCACATTGTAGTAGATCTGCCACTTTTTGGAGAATCTAGCACATCTACCACACAAGGTCTGAAATCTACCACATATTCGCGTTTTTGAGTATTTTTTTTCTCGACATGATTTTCTTAACTTTAAGAGCAAAAATTGTGGAACACTAAACACTAACAACAGGCAGAATGAGAGGACAAAAAAACTGTAAAATTGTAAATTTTCTCAATATTAAATTTTTCGACAGGAAACGTGGTTTTATTGTGTTAAATAATGCCGATTTTTTGAAAGTATTAGCAAATTTCAGTGCATCTAAAGTTTCTAAAGCGTTGTTTACTTTTACTTGAGAATTGTCAAAATCAGCGAATCCCAAGTAGCGATTTCTGGAACGTGCCACATTTGTTCGCTACATCGTGATGTGATAAAAATAAAAGCTGGCAGCACTCCGCAAGGTTGCAGAAATCTTTCAAAATATGTTTGAAAAATATTTTNCAAATTAATCACCAACGGCAACTGTGCAAGTGATCAGCTGTTTCGAAGGTTGCAAGTTTTTGCAAATTTTGCGTTCTCGTACTTCTGTTGCTATTTGGTCTCTGTGAGAGCGAATGCTGCTAAATTCTCAGAACTTTTGCTGCTGGAGAATTTTGTCCTCTCAATACGAGTACACACCTATTAATTCGCCTTGCGCACTACACTCCACCTTCGATAATTTTCCGTGAGAGAAAGCTGTTTCACAACGCAAGGAAAGAAGACCAGTGATCGGACTTCTACCACATTGTAGTAGATCTGCCACTTTTTGGAGAATCTAGCACATCTACCACACAAGGTCTGAAATCTACCACATATTCGCGTTTTTGAGTATTTTTTTTCTCGACATGATTTTCTTAACTTTAAGAGCAAAAATTGTGGAACACTAAACACTAACAACAGGCAGAATGAGAGGACAAAAAAACTGTAAAATTGTAAATTTTCTCAATATTAAATTTTTCGACAGGAAACGTGGTTTTATTGTGTTAAATAATGCCGATTTTTTGAAAGTATTAGCAAATTTCAGTGCATCTAAAGTTTCTAAAGCGTTGTTTACTTTTACTTGAGAATTGTCAAAATCAGCGAATCCCAAGTAGCGATTTCTGGAACGTGCCACATTTGTTCGCTACATCGTGATGTGATAAAAATAAAAGCTGGCAGCACTCCGCAAGGTTGCAGAAATCTTTCAAAATATGTTTGAAAAATATTTTGATATGGATGGAACTGCTTCAACTTGCACTCTATTATACTAAAATTAATTTTTTTAGATTAAAATGTTTGCAATTTAGGTGAAACCTTGCAGAATTTTTTTAATTTTTGTACAAAGTTTGAGCCAAAACTTGAGATCTACCACGTTTTTTTTTGAAATCTGCCACATTTTTCCAGAGTCTACCACACAAATTTTTATTTAAAGTCCGACTACTGAAGAAGACCAAGAAAGTGTTTCTGAGTGGTATGCAAGAACAAAAAAAAACTTGCTCTCAGCTGCAAATTTGGAACGCATATTGAAGCTTTCCTACTTGATCGCTTCATTATTGGCTTAACTGACAAAATATTTGAGAGGATGTGCGAAGAAGATGAAAAACTCACACTAGATGAGGACTTCCGCAGAGCTTTAATTATGGAAATGAAACTCTCCAGCAAAACTGAAAGTGACACGCACGTGAACTACATCATGATTCAATAATACAAGGTTGACAGTTGTCTCTCTCGCACCGCTCCCTTAGCAGTGGCACTGTGTTGCATCTTTGCAAATTTACATGAAAACAGTGTAGCTTTGGTGTGAAATAGAAGTAGTAAGCTTTTGTGCAATATGTTTATTTGTATATGCATATGGAGCATATTTAACTGATGAAAACATAAGCATTGGATGTTTACATCAATCTCATAGAAGTCTTATTTTAATTTTGAGTCATTTTGCAGTTTTTGTACAACTAAATAGCACATAAATTACGTAATTCACGTAGATATATCAATATTACGTTCAACATTTCTTTTAAAATGCCAAATTTCCTGCAAATACATTAGAATTTACAAAAGGAATTTCATTACTAATTGCCTACTTTGCGTACTTTTCTACTACCATTTTCGCAACAAGGGGTTGCATTCTAGCCCTTTCTCTGTCCTTCGTAAATGCAACCTTTCGTAAGGGAGTGTCAAACCGCAGCTGTCAATAATTATTTAACCTTGTATTATTGAATCATGAACTACATCAACAAATCAAACAAAAACAATAAGAAAACGCAAAACGCAAAATCATCAAACAACAGCAGCAGAAACAGCAAGCAACTAAATAAAAGCAATGCATCAAGGCGCATCAATTACAGGTGATAGCGATAGAAGCTATGCTTCTTCTTATGAGCACGCTTGTGTCAAATTATCGTCTGTTTTGCTATATTTACATATCCGCGTACACATACACATATACGTATATATATACCCTGCAAACAAATGCTCCCGAAATCTTTAAGAGTGTCGGAAATTTGTTACGATTCTTTTAGAAATCTGTAAAGAAAAACATATGAGGCGGTTGACAAGAACTAGTAAAGAAATTTCTGTACGATTTCTTAAAGAAAATTCTTAAAAAAATTGTGAAACCTTTCAGAATTCTATGAAATCCTGGTATGCAGGGTATACATATACACACGAATATGAATAGATAAAAAAGATGGTGATGACACAAGGAGTTCATACCAACGGTAAATGTTGTTTTTGTACGATTGCTACAACCTGTAGTTGTTGAATCATGGCAATGCATGTAAACATTGTGTTTGGTGTACTCATCAGTCAAATGAATGTTGATCAGTGTTGCCGTGCATAATTTTTAGTGGTAGCCAAATTCCTTTAAAAAAATCGCTAAAAAATAGCAAAAAAAGTCGTTGTGGCTAAAAATGGTAGCTAAAATTTTTTTCCACATATACATATATAAGTAAACCCCTAAACATTTTCAATAAGTAATGGTATAATAAAACAATGAACTTTGGAAAAAAGCTAATATTTTATTCAACCAAAAACCTTTTTTTATAAAAGGGGTAATATACGTGATAATAATATAAGTGATTGTACCATCAGGCTCGAAGCATATAACTTACCAGCATGCTGGTACAATATTTATATCGAAATGATTAAAGCCGAAATTTCAAAATTTTTCTAGCATTTTGTTAAACATTGTCTTTTTTTTTGTAATTCACAAATGCAATATCGTGAACGTAATCTTCCACAAACACGGCTTTGACTCATATAGTGCAAGAAATTTCCGCCAAAATACTTTTTATTTAGAACATTGAGCTAATTTCACCACTAACGACACCGGCATGCTGGTACAATCACACCACAAGAACATACACGGTCAATCGACTTGATGGGTCATTTAACAAATTTAGCATATTAAGGGCCGTGGACTTATCTATTTTAAACTATAGTTAAATCGTTAACAGATAAGTTAACAGCCCCAACACTTTTACAGTATGTATGTATAAAAGCGTAAGGGGCATATGTATATATATCAGTCTTTCTTAGTTTAAAAATTCATCTCTTACATAGATGCAAAAAAAATAAATTAAACACATACAACTTTTTCATACCAAGTATGAATAAATTCTAAAAAGGGCTAAAAAAAGGGCTAGGGGCGGTTTAAATTTATGTGGCCAAAAAAAGTATGTGGTGGCTAAATCTTTCCACCAAAGGGCTAAAACGGCAACACTGATGTCGATATAAAGAGAGCCGCTGTAACAGCTGTTCGAAAATTGGTCATTTAGCGAATGTATGCAGAAATAAAACTAAAAGTGTAAATTATGTATCAGATAATCCCAACCATAATAACAGTTGCATGAATTCTGCTAATCAAAATTTTTGTATTTACAGCATTTCAAGTGGGAATTCAGCTAACTATTATTATCTCTCAAGAAAATTGGATGGCCAACAAATGGAAATAGCTTGTGATTCTGGCTCACCCTGCAGTTTAATATCAATGTGTTTATTTGAAAAATTAAACAAAAATGTAAGTTTGAAAAAGTGTTCATTGCCATATGTTGATTACGGTAGCAATGCAATAAAAGTTAAGGGCGAATATTTAGTAATAATTGAATATCGTGGTACTAAAAAAAATTTTAATGTCGTAGTTACAGACACAAACAAAATGCCTTTGCTTGGATGCGACTTCTTGAGATTATTTAATTTTGATAAAGTGCAGACCGTAACAGCAATTGAATTAAAAGGTGAAGTTGGCGCCAGAACCGAAAGTTTTCAAAATGATGTTGGTGAAGTTTTTAAAGATGATTACAAATTGCATCTGATGCTAACCCGAAGTTTTTTAAACCGCGACCGGTTCCTTTAGCTTGGAAGAGAAAAATTGAAAACAATTTACGTGATTTGATAAGTAAACATGTTTTAGAGCTTATAGACAATGCTGATTGGGGAACACCTTTAGTACCAATATTAAAGCCCAACGGGGATTTACGCATATGTGGAGACTATAAGGTCACCATTAATAAACATCTCCGTGACTTTCAGTATCCTCTACGTTTAATATATGATATTTTCGCGTCTCTACAGGGAAGTCAGTTGTTTACAACTGGATTTGTCCAATGCTTACAATCAACGGGCGTTAGATGAAGATTCGCAACGGTTGTGTACATGGTCCACACACAGGTTGTTTCAAGATGAAACGATTACCATTCGGGGTTAAGCCCGCAGCACCAATTTTCCAAAAAACTATGTTGTAGTATATCAGGACGATATCACAGTTTCTGGTAGAGACTTAACCGAACATATCAAAAATTTAAAATCGGTTTTGAGTAAACTACAGTTTACAGGTTTACGTTTGAATAGTTCAAAATGTTAATTTTTTCGAGAACAAGTGTCTTATCTTGGATTCAATATTGACAAAAACGGTTTACCTAAAACCGCAAAAAGAATTTCGTCTGTTTTGCAGGCACCTGTACCCAAAAATGTTTCCGAACTAAGAGCATTCGTGGGACATGTGAATTACTAATGCAAAATTTTGCCGAAAAGATGTCACTGTTGTACAAACTCTTGAAAAAGGATGAAAAATTTCATTTATCCCGTAAATGTCAAGACACATACGAAAATATTAAGAAAGAAATCACCTCTGATCAAGTTCTCCTTCATTTTAACCCCAAATTAACTATAGTTCTTACCACTGATGCATCTTCGAATGCAGTATCAGGGATTTTATCACACAAATTGCCTGACAAAAGTTTACAACCAATTGCGTTCGTATCAAGGGCTTTATCAAAAAGCGAAAAGAACTACAGCACATCAGAAAAAGAGGTACCAGCCATAATCGTTTCAGTAACTAAATTAAAGCAATATTTAATAGGACACTGTTTCGTATTGCGAACGGACCATAAACTACTTTAAACCATATTTGGGGAAAACAAAGGACATCCTTTGATGGCGGCGGCAAGAATGCAACGGTGGGCATTTATACTCTCAGGTTTCAATTATAAAATTGAGTACATAAATGGATCGTTAAATAAAGCTGATACTTTGTCAATACTTCATCAACATGCATTTGAACAACAAGATAATGAAAAATCGTTTGTATGTCATATCAAAGCTGAAAATACCCTTAATATAAATTTCAAAGATATTGCGCGTGAAACACGCCGTGATTCGGTTTTATCGAAAGTTTGCGATGCCGTAAAAACAGCTACACTGAAAAATATGAAAGGCGATGAATTCGCTACATACTTTAATAAAAGCTCAGAATAAACAGTCGACTAAGAATGCTTACTATGGGGTTATAGAGTCGTAGTTCCATTAAAATTACGCAAGTACTTACTTGAAAAGATACATGACTCTCATTTGGGGGTTGTCAAAAGAAAAGCATTGACAGGATCATATATATGGTGGCCAAAACTCGATGGTGATATCGAAAGCTTAACCAAGCAATGTATTTCGTGTCAAGAACTTTTGCCAAATAGAATACACATTGACTTCGCTGGCCCACTTAAAGGTTTTCTTGTTAGTACTTATAGATGCGTATTCCAAATGGGTGGAAGTTTTTAAAACTAAGCACATGGCCTCGAATTTTGTTATTTCAAAACCTCGTGAAACTTTTGTCGTTTCGGAATTGTCAATACAATACTTATAGATGCGTATTCCAAATGGGTGGAAGTTTTTAAAACTAAGCACATGACCTCGAATTTTGTATTTCAAAACTTCGTGAAACTTTTGTCGTTTCGGAATTGTCAATACAGTCGTGAGTCGTGAGTGGTAATGGTCGTTACTTCGTCTCGGAAGAGTTTAAAAACTTTTTAAAACTTAACAATATAAAACACGTACTTACGGCTCCAGGGTAACCATCGACCATTGGCCAAGTTGAAAATTTCATAAAAACTTTAAATAAATCTTTAAATGCAAATCTTCACAACGAACACGAAACGAATTTTGAAATAATCTTGAATCGATTTTTAAAGGATTATAGGATAACAAAACATTGTACAACAAATGAAACACCCGCTAAGCTCTTTTTAGGCAGATCCATTAAAACTCGTTTTGATTTTATTAAACCACCTCAAATTACAGAAAATATTTTGTGTAGCCAAGAAAATAGTAAAAAAATTATCCGGGCGAGATTACAAATATCCTAACAAAGCAAGTTGGTCTTCAACACCAATTCGATCTCAGATTGGTCCACGAACTTACAATTGTATATTTGATCATAACAATAGATTAATTAAAAGACATACAGATCAAATTAAAACCGCGTCCACACCGAACATTGATGTTGAGTTGTTGGAGGAGGATCCAAGAACTGAAGTAAATCAATCGCCGTCTGCTGAGAATAATGACGCTACTGAATCCCCACATCGAAATGATCCGAATCAAGAAAATAATTTAAATGAAAATGAAAGGCTGGAAAATATATCTAGCGATAGTGGAAACCATCAGATAGAACGTAGAGAATTACGTCCACGAAACAATGTTAGATATAAGTTCTAGATTTTTAACAAAAACGTATACCATATCAATAAGAAACGAACATGTATGAATTAAATTTATTTGAAGCAACGACTAAGAGATACAGTAGTGATTGTGAATAAAACAAATTTCTTGAGGAGGAGCGTGTTATGTGTTTGCCTAATGTGAACGGAGCCTCACGTCAACATGCCTCCTAACAAACAGATGAGAGTAACTTTGCTTGTGTGTATATGTACATATGTAAGTAGATTTTATTAGATGAAATAAAGTCAGTTGCTAATTGAACTCAAGACTGAACGAATGCGTTTCACTTATCACAGGACATAACAGGTACTGACATGGAATTTTGAACAAAGTTTGGTAAATAGTCGTAACTTATCAAAACTTAAAACCTTCGTATCTCTGAAAATAAATTTTTTTCGACAGAATCCAGAACAGGTATTTCCTTACATATTTAATGCATAATAATAATAATATTTTGGAGCTTACGGTGTTTGCTAAGTGTTTGGCCAAGCTTCTCCTCATATTTTTGCTGTGAGCATTGATGCTGTTGCACAAATGGTTTAGTACATACAAATTTAAAAAAAGTTTTAGCTGAATCTAAATTATAAATTCAAAAAAGGTTACGATTTTTAAAATAATAACTCCTCTATATATGATTGTGTATATCTAAGTGTTTAAATGAAGCTATTGACTTTAGAATAGTCAAATATATATAGTCAATATTTTTACTTCCATAAACTTATGTATGCAAGTGTTAATATCTAATTAAGTTGACCGGCCTTGGACAATTAAGATTGTTACTCTAACTATTAAATATGTATGTTGTGCATTTGGGTCTCTCGTGGCATCTTTCGACCGCTTCAAGTACTTGAATGAAGTACATATTTGATAAAATTGTTCACTGGAGCGAAAATTTACTATTGGTGGATTTCTCAGTGTGTTGCTGAAATGAGGCTTGTGGTTGGGGGATGCTGTTGGTGTAGTTGGTGGTGTTGATGATTTCGGCGGTGACTATTGCGTCGATTATGAGCTCGAGGACGTTGGCCTTCGTTATGTAATTGCAATGATTTACGATGAATCATTTGCTTAGAACTTATTGATTGCTTTCCTACTTCGTCAATGTTTTCATGCAGGTTACGTTTATGGTTGTTGTGGTCGTGGTTATGATTGTAGAGGGTATGACGAAAATTTTGGTAAGTAATATTGTGTTCAGACTGTCGTTTTCTTGCACTGTGCGTTTGCTCTGATTCAATGGCTGTAGAAAATTGGAGTAAATTATCGGGCATCGGCGTTGTTTCTGCAGTAGCATGTTGGCCGTCGGCGAGTAAATCTTCAGTAGGGGTTTTAGAGTGATTAAATAGTTGGCGTCGCAAGTTTCCGCGCAGTTTGTCATGTACTTCTTTCTTGACATTTTTTGGCGCGAAAGAAGCATAGCCCACCAATTTGACATCTAGTCTTGGATATCTGAAATGTATGTACATGTATGTATAACTACATAAATATATCAATATGTATGTAAATGCATCAGTATATATGTATATAAAAGTGTATGTACATAATATGTACGTATTTATGCTAAAATATATCTATACATACATATGTACTTCTTGGATATAAAAAAACATCAGACGTAATTAAATATAGAAGCTTTTCTCTACTGCCTTGGCTTTACACATGTACACACACACATATGTATGTATTAGACCGGATCGGCCTCGTTAAAAAAAAGTTTGTAACTACCAGCACCATCGTCGATACCAAAATTTTGGTCCTAGACACGTTTTGAAAATAAATAAGTAGCCAAAATCGGTTTTCTTGTATCTTTTTATCTATGACATCATTGAAATATATTTTTGAGCGCTATACCTAAAGGACAGTCCTTTTTACCCCTCTGTGCTTTTACCAAAAAAAGGACGTCCTTAATTCCTCCGTCTTCGTCCTTTGAATTAAACTGACTTTTTCAAAAGCCAATTTCGAAATAGGGAACCTCAATAAGTAAAATGGATCTTGTAGAATCTAATTAAATATATCGCTTGGCAGTTATGAACCAAATTTAAGAGTTTATCTTTAATCAGTAATCTTTGAACAACCTTTAAATTACAAACGATCGGAAATGTAACGAAGTATACATATGTATGTACATACTTATGTGTTTAATTCAAAAAACTATATCGATAATTGCCCTTTTTCCTACGAAAACGAAAATATTTACAAGAGTATTATTCTACTCAAAACCACCAGAAAAAGTTGAGAACGCTTGATTTTAAACCCACCAGTTCCATTGAAAAGTAACAATAAACCTCGAATGAGATCTTTGCTTATGATTTGGAATGTCAGCGTCTTTAATGAAAAAAAGCCCCTACCCGACTACTTGAAGTCTTCGATTTCACTAAGGCTACCGACTGAAATTTAAGTATACCGTACCAATAAACACGAGGACAAGACAAAGTATCTTCTGCCATCAAACAAGCAGTCAGTGTACTTGCGTGATTGTTGACAGTAATAATGTCGAAAAAGTAGAGGACTTTTATTTGGAAATCGGTGTATTGAATGAATACACACCGGCCCTGCTGGCTTGATTGTGTCGCACGAATTATGACAAATGAAATCATTTAATGCGGAACGCTTTGGTTATCAAAAGATGACAAAGGGCTTCTCTACGATGCAAGACCGGGTGAGGAAGTAATCAGCTGCATTCGGAATTTCCAAAAAGCATTGACAAAAGAGAGCAACTATTGACCTACTTTTCGGAATTGAGTAAAGCACGGTTACAACGGAAATAAAGAAGGCGAACTTCTGCAATTAAATAATACATACATATCTATTAATTGATATTTTACGTAAAACCAAATTGTTTTGAAAAAGTTCTTTATTTTTATTTGAAGAATATGGCCACCGTAGTTATACTCAGAGCTATTACAAAATCCATCCGAGTCCGAGTTTTCGTGAAGGTTAGGTTAGGTTGAGTTATCTCGGCTGCCCTCATTCCTCAGGAAAAGGGCACACTTAGGTCACTATGGGCCCGTTGTGATGCCATATTAGAGACTCCATATGTTCCTCCTCTTACCTTAGATATGGAACCACTTCATAGCTCAGATGAAGCGCAAAAAGTCATAGATAATGGCTGTATCCAGTTCAGCCAGACATTCGAAACAATAATGGAGGAACGAGCTCTCTCCAAAGCGTTACAGTGGCGTAGGTAGTGGCTCCACGCTTTTGATTTTCTCCTCATCATGCCAGCTACGACAGTATTCGTTTGAGTGCTAACCTATTCTAGCAGCGTGGGTTCCCATCAGGCAATGCCCGGTGAGAATTCCGATAAGATGTTGAAGCAGTGGTCGCTCCAAACGGAGGAGAGGGCGAGATCTACGCTTGTCCCGCTTAGGCCAGATATGTCTTGCTATCCTGCAAGTAGGCTCCGCATCATCATGAAATCTACGAAAATGCCATCACTGAATCTGAATAGCCACGATTGTAGCGTATACTTTGAATACACACGTTCGTAGCACTTCGGATGCAGTGATCGCATTTTCGTAGATTTCACGAAAAATCGGGCTACGATGGATTCTATAATAGCCACCACTACCTCTCAAGGATCCTGGAAAAATTACTCACTCACAAAAATTTTTATTTTTATGGTAACTGTAAATATTTTTCTGCGAGCCAATCTGTATACATACATATCAAGACCGATAGAATACAAGGTTGCGCTGATTGATTTAAAATTCGGGAGAGTAACGTGAATATGACGTCATCGCCGGTGGTGAGAGGTGAGAGAGATCTATCAGGATGTTTTGCATATGCAATGTATATGTATATTACACAAGCAATACACAAAATCTCATATGACGTCATACTTCTGTCAAAATTTCCAAGACAGAGTTAGCGGTATCACAATCAGCGCCACCTTCTGTATAGTTGCGATCCCGTACGAGTCCGGACCAGTCAGAAATAGTCAGATTTTACTGGAGATCGATCCCGTCTCGGTTCTCTGACTATTGAGAGTACAAAAAAGAGAGTAAATACCGTTCTCTCTCTGTCACAAGATTTAGTCCGAGAAATATTTTCTGGTAAATGGGTCAAACGATCAGCTGTAGTGTGTTTGGCAACCATATTGTAATCAAAAGAAAAGTGCACTCTGCTAATTCATGTTAAAAGTATTTAATTACTTGTTTAAGTGGATTCTAATGAATTTGAAAGTATTTTTGGTTATTTACATGTGTGAGCTGAGTGTGAGCAAAAATTTACAACCAAAATTTGGATGTTATGTTGAAGTTGACAGAAGTTACCATTTTTTACTAGAAAGCGATCCCGTACTTTTCAATGTTACTCTCTCGCTCTGAGCGAATTTTTATTTTTTGACAGTTTTACTATTTTTAGTCCGAGGAATACGGGATTGCACCTTTTTTGTTTCACCATGGATAGAATACATAATTGCGCTGATTGTTGTGAAATTCGGGAGAGTAAGATGAATATGACGTCATCACAGATTTGCAGATTTGCCAGTGGAGAGAGCTGAGAGAGATCTGGCAGTATGTATATGTTTTGTATACATATGTACATGTATATGTATATTACACAGGCAATACACAAAATCTACTATGACGTCACATTTCCGTCAAAATGTGCAAGAGAGAGGTAGCGGTATCACAATCAGCGCCACCTTCTGTATTCGTTTCAACATGCATACATTTACATATACATACATAGCATGATAAAAACATAGTAAGGTAAAACCGTTCTCTCAATTCGTCGGCCATGTTTTTTTTTTTGAAGTTTGCCAACATTTTAAAATCATATAATATTTAGAGTAAAAAAAGGAATTGTTCAAAGTTGTTGCTGTTTGCGATTGAAAATGAGAGTGTGTGTGTGAGTTTGTGTGTAAAATTTTAAAATTAAATTGCTTGCAAACGTCAAGAATTTGAAAAATTCCTCTCAGCGGTTCTACCTTCCTATTTTTTTATCATGCATACATAGAAGTCTTTGCAGGCATACATACAATCTTCATTTGAAGTTCTCGTAGTTTTGCTTACCTTGGCACTTCGTGCGCTGCAAAAGGAGACATAGGCGTGTGCGGTCCGTAGTAATTCCACGGGATTGCAAATTCTAAAATTTAAAAACACAAAATGAAAATGTCACGAGTAGCATTATAAAATTAAATTTATTTAGCCCAGCAAAGAAGCACAATTATGAAGCAAACATTTCGTAATATGGTGCAGTACATCAAATATCCATACGCTCGTATAGCCACACACAAACACATACACAAATGTATATTCCCTAAAAAAATTTTAGGACCAGGTGGTCTACTGCATACTCGTAACTTGTTATGCTGACCTCGACTACGTCAAACGTAAAAAATTCATATGTATATCCTCCTCAGTCCCGAGACTAAAATAATTGAAAAACTAAAAAAAAAATCATGTTTTTGCGTTATATTCTTCCCAAATAATTAGAAAACCCATTTTTTTTTATTGTAGCATATAAGGATTCTTAGCACTGGCAGGTGCAGCCAGCTGGACATTCGGATCGTATGCCAACGAAAAAGCAACTAATTTTTAAGTTAAGAGTATTTTAAAACATTCAGTTAATTTCAATAAACGGTTAACTTAGTACTAATTTCTTACGAAGGGAATTCCATAAAACAGTGTCTATCGCTGGCAATGCACAAAAACACATTACAAGAAACGCATTTGAATCTGGTTTTTTGGTTACATCCTTCTTTACGGCATCTCATAAATTTGTTTTTATCCTGGACACCACAGATGGGTAAGTGTCTATTTTCAGTCCTTCTCACATCTTTTGGGGGTAGGGGCTGTATGGACCTAACTCTTTTTGTTGAGACATCGTCTTCGATTTCGATGTCACTTAGCCTTCTTTTACCAGCACATGCGGACAAACATTCTCCTACGTACATCTTAAAATCTAATAGGTCCATCAACTCGCACCTCCTTGCACCACAGGAAAATTTGTCTTTTTTATAAAGAACCCAGGAATTACACAGTGCGAGATCAACCATATGCCAAAAAACTCGTGTGGGCCACTTCTTTGTTCTGATGTTAATACGGTAATAGGATATCAACCTGTCCGCAAGATCTACGCCTCCCATTGACGTGTTGTAACTTGCTACGAATACGGGGACAATTGACATTTATGTAATTTTTGGCTTTATCCCATCGACGAACAGATATAAGTGGTCGTGCTCCAGTCGACGTGGCCGCCATTAGAACCGAACGACTGTCCATCCATTTTACAATCGCTAGTTTCTCATCTTCTCTCACAAATTCATTGAAGGTACCTCTGCCTCTTTTTAGAAGATCATGGTCGGTTGAAAGTTTTTTTCGCAGTTCTTTGGGGACTCGGTTTTGTTGAATCGTGCCCGTAGCATATATTCCATTTTCCAGTAAAAACTCTAGTAGTTTTATCGAAGTAAAATATCGGTCAATAAATATTTCGCTGCCTTTACTAATATTTTCTGCAAGTCTTTGCACTACTGTTCCTCCGATACCTAAATCGTGGTTGCAAAATTTTTCAAACCAACAGGACAGGGTTTCCCCTTAACATATTGTTTCAATTGCGTGGTACCAGAGAATGGAATCATTTGTTCGTCGATGCTCAGTTTTGCTGGCTTTGGTAGCAATTGACATTTTTTCAAAACGGCTTTTATTATTGGTTCAACTTTCCACAATTTGTTGTTTTCTTTTTCTTGTGGTGTAGCTCTTAAGTTGTCGACAAAATGCATATAATTTCTTAATTTAAAAAATCGATCCCTTGGTATCTGTGTAATGGCTGGAACATTAATAGCAGGTCGGTAGTACATCCTTACGCGCGGAAGTTTCATGCAACCAGCAAGTATGTGGGCCCCAGATAGTTTCTTGTACTCATTATAGTTTGAATACAAATTTTGGCCGTTTTCTAGAGCGTACGTATTACTTTGTTGTGAAATTTCGCGCCAAAAATCGTCGTCAAAATACTCCGAGAAATATTGGAAAGGTGTCCACTCAAATCTATCTTCTGCGTTCCATGCCTCGTCGGCAGCGGGAGTATTACCCACGACAAATTCTTTGGCTAGCCATTTAAGCGGTTTTTTATTTTGAAGATTTGAGGGGCTTTCATTTGCATCAACCAACTCTTGTTCAGCAATATTTTCTTCTTCATTATCAGATTCTGCATTGTAGTCAGAATCGGAATCACTTGAAGAAGCCACATTCGAACAATTAGGAACGAGTTCCAAGTCTACATCGTCGGACAAACCTTCAAAATCACTGTCCATGAGCATCTCCATCACCTCTTCTTCCGTAAAACGTTTTTTCGACATGATAGCTACCAAATGTCCAGCCCACTGAACATTTAAGAAACAGTATTCATATCCGAATTTTAATAAACTTATTTAAAAGATTTTTTATTTACCTTAAAGAACAAGTATTTTTCGATTGAATTTAATAAAATATTAAACTTGATTTGAAGAAATATAGCGAAAATATTAATTTGAAATTACATTCACAAGCACCACACGTTTTAACTGTTCACTTCTTGGATCGTATTACGACAGTATTGCCACAAACGCAAAAAAAAAACAATTCAATTGTAAACTTAAGATGTCCAGCTGGCTATAAAGTTGGATCGAATTGAAATAAATTTAAAATTGTTTATTATATGTCCATTTAAAAAGTGTCCAGCGGGCTACACGCGAGGACCGAGGAGGATATGTCTGTATTTTTGCAAAATTTAGCAATATTTTTTCGAAATTGAATTTTGCATAAACTATATTTTTTTCTTTCATACTTTTCACAAGAAAATGGGTACTTTGAACTACAATCAAGCCGAATCCATAGTAGCAATATTTTTTTCAGTTTCATCGAAATTAAAATCATGTCCGTACCCACGATACAAAAAAGAAGGCAGTTTCAATAAAAAACTTTTGACGGATAATAAAATTGTTTGAAGTTTCACAAGTTGTGAGTATTATCAACGGCCTTGCCCCTTTGATAATATTAAAACAATAAATCGGAGTATGTTTCTTCCCATATTTATACCAATGTTATAATATTTCAAATCAAACCCGACTATTAGTGTTTGGTACTTTTATTACTTACGTAGATCGCACTATTTTTATTAAAAACTTGCAGACCCGGCGAACTTCGTCTCGTACAAAATTAATTTTTTTATTGAAACATTTTGGTCCAACATTTTCACAAAACAACTCACGTTCGCGATTTTTCTGCTAATATAAAGGTTGGGTGGTCATCTTAAATAACTTCCCCAACCGTCGAATTTTTCGGAAAGATGTTTTTCTTCCCCTTAGCGATGCATATAAAGAATACGGCCAACATAAGAATATAAATATGGTTTTTAGTAATAACTCGATTCCAGCGCAACCTATCGGAATTTTCTCCGTAGCATTTTTGCTTGCGCAAAGACAAACACAACTAAAAAAAGTCTACTTAAATCGGACAATCCGTTTTCGAGTTATGGGCGGTCATACGTACGCAAATTAGTTATATATATATAGAGATATAGAGAAGATAAATATGTATGTAACAGGGTTGTTGCGAATATTTGAATTCGCATTCGCAACCGCGGAGCTTCCGCCTTAATTTTAACATTCGCATTCGCATTAATAATGCGGATCTTTTGAGAATGCGAATATTGAAGGAGCCGAAAATAACAGTTATTTTTTTACGAGTTAAACTTGGGCAAATATTTTTTATTCACAACTAAAAGTCCTTTCCGGATAATAATCAAACCACTTATCCAAATTAAACAAGTTTGGTATCAAATGAAAGAGGACTTAAATAGCTTTAAAACTGAAATATCTAAACGAGGAAAGCCACACATTGAAAAATATTTCAATAAAAAATTTTAATTAATTACCATAGAACAAACATGTATATGAATTTCTTTAGTATTTAAAGATATAAAAAAAATATAAATAGAGGTGGTAACCTTCGCTCGTTATTTCTGTTTAAAAGCTATTTCAGTCCCCTTTCACATGATATTAAATCAAAGCATATTCAACAAGGTAGAAGTGACAATACAGTCGAACTCTCTCATACCTGACTGTAATGTCAAAAAATGTAAACAAAGAAGTTAACCCTTTGTTATGCATTTACCATATTTGATAAAACTCAACATCTTTGAAATTAAAGTTTTTGTAAATATGAAAATATTTAAAATCTCATTAGAATCAGCTTCATTTTATGTATTGAATTTTCGATTTAATGTAAATATGGGAATGCATACTTACACAAAATTACACACTAAATCAAACACACTAATTTATAAAACCGTTTTGACAATTTTCTTGCTTTTGCTATCCCAATGTTTTTGAGCATTTATTTTTTTATTGAAATACTTAATTCTAAAGTATATTAGTCATTAAAAAAGTTTGATTCTTCTAAATTTACATCAGAACTTAACTTCAATAATTTAGCTATTAAATTTTTGCTATTCGATATTTCGTTTCCATTAAATTTATTAAAAATTACTTTCAGTTTCTTTATGTCAACAAGGAATACTAGTTTAGGTTTTATCAGACCACCATTTGAAATTTGGCCTATCCATGTATGTATATGAAAGGGAGATTTTCTTTGCAGATTCGGTATGATAAATCCTGCACCTGGGACCAATCCTGCGATGGGCAACAAATAAAGTCACGACCACATGTGAAGAGTCTCCTAATGAAACATGGCAGCAATTTGCCCACCGTTGCTGCTTCACTTGACAATTCGAATGTTTAAAATAACGCACAAGTTTGTTGTCCAGGCTCTTGACTAACACAACGCACCGCTCGCAATTCCTTTTCATTTTATTATGTATTTAAAATCAGTCGCACAGCTCACAATTGAAAATTTATATAAAAAAAAATTTTTGAATACTATAGGGTTAAGATTTGACATTTCAGTCGCAGTTCAAAAGAGAGAAATGTCGAAATCACTTCTACCTTGTTATGCCTTGATATTAAATTTGTTTAATTTTGATAAGCTGTTTGTTTATTATCCAGAAAAAACTTTTATTTCGGAATAAAAAATATTAGGCCAAGTTTAACTGGTAAAAAATAACTGTTATTTTCGGTCCCTGGAATATTGTGCAAGTGCACTGATAAAACGTATATCTGGCCAGGCACAAGAAAGGATTAAAAACTAATTACAAAAACTAAAGTAGAAAAACGCTGTTGACGTTACAGGTTCTCCAAATTCAGAAACAACCAAAAGAATGAGAATGAAGAATTCTTTGGAAAGCAACGGTGTTTAAACAACGATCTTGCCATGATACTAGATTGTGAAGATGAAAGTCAGGAGGATACATCCAACATTTGCAGCCCGATGCAATTCTCAAAAAAGAATTATTGCACCGCAATAAAAAAAAAACAATAAATATAACTGAAAGTCCTCTCGACTGGTGCAGCGTCAATCGAAAAGAATTTACAATTTTGTCAAGTTTCAAGTTTTTTAAGTTTGTTATTTAGTGGCCCTCATTTACGACCCTTTAAAAACTTTTTATTGGATACAATGTTCCAATTTTTAAATTCAAGTACTAAAAAAAACAAGTGAAATTTTTGATATTTTAGCATTGTATTTTCTTAAATCTTATCTATTATTGACTTTCTTACAGACTTTAAACTTTTATAGCAAATTTCGTGACACTGTTTTCCTTACTTCTATTTCCTACTTGGCAATCTTAGATGAACTTTGGTTCTTATAAGAACATCGAACAACGCATGATTCAATAATAGAAAGGTTTTGTAATATAAAATAATGTAAAAAAAATATTTTTTAAAAACAAACTTTTATTAACATGTACAATCAAAGGAATAAAATAAAGTAGTGTAACCAAATATTTTTTAGCAAGAAAATTTTGTCAAAACTGCACTAAAATGAATAAAATAAAATAAGTTAAGGTCTCGTTAAAGTTACTAAAAGCCAAAATTACTAACAATTTGTACTAATTTACTTCGTTTTCAAAAAAGCTTGTCGGCGAATTCAGCGTACATGCATAATTGGTTAGGTATGTATGTATATGTATGTATGCAGATATTTAAATGTCGGTTTACTATTCGCGCGACAAGCTTTTTTAAAAACGAAGTAAATTAGTACAAATTGTTAGTAATTTTCATTAGAGTTTGAATAACTCCTTTCACTAAATGGCTTTTAGTAACTTTAACGAGACCTTAACTTATTTTATTTTATTCATTTTAGTACAGTTTTGACAAAATTTTCTTGCTAAAAAATCTTTTGTTACACTACTTTATATTATTCCTTTGATTGTACATGTTAATAAAAGCTTGTTTTTAAAAAATATTTTTTTTTTACATTATTTTATTTTATAATTTTTAGTCCATTTATAAAAGCGTTGTATATTAAAAAGTGTTATTTCATTTTATGTACAAAATTTTGCAATAGATATTAAAATAATTCAACTTGCAATGAAAGAGAACAGAAGACTTGGTAAGCAAAATGTTTGCTTATGGTTTGTATAAACATACATATGTACATATAACAGCAGTTAATTTTATTTAAAGAAATGGCGTGTCGTCCATTTCCGTTGTAGCCTGGCATATATTTAGGCGCAATATTTAACTTCTTCTGTCGGGGCGACATCTGGAGTCTTCTAATTCTTACAACGAGGTTCATATCTAGACTAGGTTGATATCAGAATTTGCCACAAGTAGCTTAGCTACACTATCGCCGACAGCTTTAACAATTTTATAGTGGTTTTACCTTCCTTGCTAAAATACGCTCTGTTAGCCATAAATCTTACTATTTTTTGACCGCCTTTGAATCAAGACCCCTGGACCATATGGGGAATTCATTTATATTTTAAATTGCATTGTCATCGTGATTGGAACTATGCTGAAAATTTCAAGTCTCTAACTTGTCGGGAAGTCAGTTTAAAATCGATTGGAAATTTCCGCGATTTGCGCGGGTTGACCAAGTTAAATAAAAGCTTATAAAAAACAGTCTTCTCGCTCCCACACATAAAATCGGCTCCTTTACTTGTGCAGAATGTTGCTTACTCTATAGTTTCTAGTGATATTAGTAGTAAAACCAAAAATAATTCATACTAAATATTCGTTGGCGTCACCTTCGTTTGCGTAATTTTCTAGAACAAGTATAGAATAGCGACCGTTTAGCTATAAAATAACCAAAAATGCCGATTGAAAGAACTTTTTACGCTGATTTCAACGATACCAAATTTATTTGGCGCAGGTAAAAAAAAGAAGATATTTTTTATTATCACTAAATTGTTGAAACCCAAAAGTAGATCATGATAAAATATGTAATATCGAATTAAAGATAATAACTTGTACTTTCTAAATAATATAAAATTCTTTACCATTAATTATGCAGTTTCTTCAAAAAAGGTTATTTCATGAAAAAATAATATTTGTTCGTTTTGGTTTAAAAATACAAAAAGGTATAAATTATGTACATCAGCTGAAGAACAAATTAATTACCTTTATGGTGACGTCATTAGCTTTTTATTCGGTTATTAAGATCATAAGATATTAATATTTAAAATATCTAAAAATTGAACTTTAACCTTCTAGAACCTCTTCATTTTTTACGTGCGCCAAATCATTTTGACATGGTTGAAATGAGCACAAAAAGTTCTACTGATCTGCATTTTTCGTTTTTGCATAGCTGAACGGTCGGTATTCTAGGTTTGTTCCCGGAAATGACGAATAACTTAAATCAAAAATGTATATTTTTATGTATTGTTTAGTATTTCCATTAAAACACCAAATATATTAGGGGTATTCTCTGAGTCTTGCAAAGCCCTTGCATGGTGCACAGATTGCACGGTAAAAATCGGTTTTCGTATGGGACAGCTTTGCAAACCGTGCAATCCGTGCACCGTGCAAGGGCTTTGCAAGACTCAGAGAATACCCCTATTGCGAATTCGCATAGAATTAATAATATACATTTTACTTCTAATTGTATACTTGCGTACTTTTTGTAGTACCATTCTACTACCGTTTTCGCAAACTGCGCTCACATTCTTCCCCTTTCTCCTACTTCCAAAATACGAATCTAGATAAAGGAGTGTCAAACTTTAGCTGTCACAAATTACACAACCTTGTATTATTGAATCATGGAACAACGTATATTTTATTTGAGTTAAAGAAAAGAGAAATACTCGTATGTGGGTAACCTGACTATAGTTTACATTACATTACTAATCTTTACAATTTTTATTTAACTAAATTACCTAATTTACTCGCTTAAACTATTTCTTGACAAGTAAAAAAGTCTAAGTTCGGGCGGAGCCGAACATTAAATACCCGGCGCTAGTATTCAATATAGTTTTTTCACCTTTCCGAAAACTACCGCTACATGGTAAGCAAAAATCTTCGATAGAACGTTCAGTTAGATATAATAAGATAAACTTATATAGATATGTCGGCGGCATCACGCCCATTTTCCAAAATTCAATATTAATGTTACTTCTTTTCAAGGGATTGTTTGGGTAAAATTAGCGTCCTTGAATTTCGAAATATCGAAGTTTCAAGCATTTCTGAAATTTACCGTTATGAAAAAATGGGCGTAATTTTAGTCCGATTTCGATAGCTTTCAACGTTTTGCTTTTATTGTGGTTGCCAAATAATCATACCGAGTTTGGTACACATTGATCGAACGGTTACCGAGATACACATATGTGATTATAAGTGGGTGGGGTCACGCCCATTTTCCAAAATTTTATTATAAGCGTTTTTTTGCTAAAGAACTATTGAAAACATCAATCTTGAATAAATTAACTCCAGTATTTACTGATTTATCGAAGCTTTCGTATTTCTCTAAATTACCGTTATATTGGATGTGGGCATGGTTATTATTTGATTTTTTAAGATTTTCAGTCGATTGGTATGTTTTGTGAAGGCCAAAAACTGTGTCAAGTTTGGGAGATTGGCGAAGCGGTTCCCAAGTTATACACATGCAATCATAAGTGGACGTGGCTACGCCCATTTTCGAAAAATTTATAATATTCTTATTTTTCGCCTAAAAATGATTGTAAATATCAATTTTGAGTGAATAAGCTTCAGTAGTTACTAAAATATCGCAGTTTTCGTATTTATGAAAACTACCGTTGCATGGGAGGTAGCCGTGGTTATCGTCCGATTTTGCCTATTTTCAATACCATCCGTCCTACGCTCAAAAGAAATACACATACCAAGTTTCGTTAAAATGTCTCAATTTGTATTCGAGTTATCGTGTGCACAGACGGACCCACGGACGGACAGACAGTCACCGCTTAATCGATTTCTCCTTCCATTCTGGTCATTTATGTATACATTTGTCTATACCTATTTCGATTCGTTTTGCCTATTACAAACAACCGTTATGTGAGCAAAGTTATAATACTCTTGTGCACAAGTGCGCTCAGGTATAAAAATACTTGACATTCGCATTCGCATCCGCATCCGCCGATGTTAGCGTTTAAACACCCGCATCCGCATTCGCATCCGCGGGTGTCTAAAATTCCACATTCGCAACAGCCCTGGTATGTGAGTAATTTTTCGAGGTTTTTACCGACGATGAAGACATTTTACCCAAATTTCTTCTGCAGACAATAGCGAAGATCATTTAATCATCAAACACTTTAATTGTAAAATTAAATTGCATAAGGTGATTTATTTAATATTTATTAGGTTTTTCGATAGGTGACAACCCTGTCTCAAAATATGGTATAGAGCAGTGATTCCCAAAGTGGTCCAGATGGACCCCCAGCGGTCCACGGAAGACTCGACGGGGCTCCACGGTGACGTGAACAAAATATGCGGGTCCATGAGTTGTAAATGGGGGTCCCCGAAAATTTATCTGGTTTCGATGTAAAGAACCAAAATGGTTGCTTGATACTTAGCCTCTTTATTTAACTTAAATTTTTTTGAGTGGTGTATAGTTCTCTTGACGCACTGCTGTACTTACCGTCCATTTGTGTTTTCATACGTCGGGAAGCCTTAATGGCCACCTGCAGACTAAAAAGAACCGGACTCTGGTATGAAAATGAGTGGGGCGCGGCGAAAATTGCTGGCGGCAGAGATGTAAGCACTTGTGTCTTTTCAATGCTACAGGATAGTACGCCACCATTACCTTTGTTGAAGAGATTCTATCATATTGAGTTCCCTGAGACTGAATGCTGGTTTGATTACATCGCTGAGACCGGACTCACACATTGTCGAATCTTCACTGATGGCTCCAAAACTGACTCTCGGTCATGATCTGGGGTATTTTTCGGGGTTAATGGAGATAAGCTTAACTTTTTTTTGTAGGGGAATATGCTTCGGTCTTCCAGGTTGAGGTAATTGCAATACTCAAAGCCATGGACTACGTGGTGGAACATAGGTGGAGGGGAAGGAGTTTACATGACTGCATTAACAACCAAGCTTCACTTAAGGCATTGACCAGCCCTCTATTTAAGTAGAGGAAATGCAAGTCTCGACTAAAATATGATGGTGAACATAACGAGGTTGTATTACTCTGGGTGCCGCAACTAGTTTTAGCACTCCCACCTTCGGCAATCGAAGCCACCATCAGAAACTGGGTGAATACTTCGCTCAGAAATGACTGAGAGGCATCGAGGGGATGGATGCAGGTGGGCAAAACTCATGTTGCCTTCAATCTCACAAGGTCTATCTAATTTTTTGCTCTCACTGAGCAGACGACTCCGCAGACAACTTGCTGGACTGCTGCCTGGTCACTTCACGTGGCACAAACACCTGACTGTGATAGGCGTAAATAACAAGTCCATTTGCCCATCTTGCCTTGAAGAAGATGAGACGGTGGAACACTTTTTGTGGTTCTTGCTTGCTTGATTATTTGTCATCAATTTTTTTAAACTCGTTCTTTTCTCTATTGTCAGTTTCTGAAAAGTTTGGCGGAAAAAGCTTAGCCGTTTTGATGTTTTAAGTTTTGTGTTTTAAAAATGTGATTAAATTTTTCGTCTCACTTTAAAACTCAGAATAAAAATGATGCCAGCTCAGAATAAAAATGATGCCATTAACACAAATGAACTATTTTACACATAGTCCACTGCAAAGTCATAAGGGAACCGAACATTTGATGAGTTTATGGTGAAGATAATGTAAATAACGCTAGCGCTCGCAGTGCTCTTAAAAAATATAACTCTTCCGGGCGACAGAGTATTTTGATGCATTTACGAGCTCTATTTTTTAAAACCTAAAAGTGTGTAATCACATTATTTTTATAAATAGAACACAAGAAAATATTTTACTTTTATTTTGGCCACTCTGAGTTTTGTTTTTGAATTCACCCGCGATGCAAATTTACATTGTTAGATCTAATTTTCACATTTAATTTTTTACGAGCTTTGGGAATATTTAGAAATGTATCACCAGGGGGTCCACCGAAACCAGTAAATTTTTGAAAGGGGTCTACGAGAAAAAAAGTTTGGGAACCTCTGGTATAGAGCTATCTCATACACGTTTCATTTTATATTCGCACTGTTATGTTGTATAAGTAAATATTTTATTTAAATACCCTTTTCGTAGATTTTACGAAAGACAGCAATCCTTTAAACTTGTTTTCTATACCAATAGCGTTTACGCATTCTGAAAAAAATGGAATTATTGCGGTTCATTTATATTATATATATTTTCTGATGTTCAGATATCTGGCAACACGCTTTTACCATTTTTTTCTTTACAGACCTTCAACAGATAGAAAGAAACAAACTGCAGTAAAAAGAAAGCAAATTTGTTGATCCTTTCTTAAGTTATGCGATATCACACGGAAGCAATCTATTTATATATATGAAATCTTTCTCCAAATGGTGGCAACCCTATCAAAATTTCTTTCTGAATTATTTTATTGATTTATTATTTTTTTTATTCATTCTCAGTGAAGTAGTGAAGTAGCATTATTGCGGCTTGTTTATATTAATTTTTTTTTCTGATATTTCAGCTATCTGGCAACACCACTTTTACAACTTTTTCCTTGCAAACCTACTACAGACAGAAGGAAACAAAACGAAAAAAATCGAACAAATCGGTTGAGCCCTTCTAGAGTTACGTGATAACACACGACCAGGAATTAATTTTTATATTTAAAGATTTTTTCGAATAGTGGCAACCCTATCTATTTTTTTTCTATATTAAATTTTTCTATACATTCTCAGTGAAGTATCAGTAAGGTTGCTCATTCAAACTTAAGTTATTTTTGTAATGTTTCAGATATCTGGCAACACAAATTTTACAAGTTTTACATTACAAACCTTATACAGACAGAAGGAAATCAATTGAAAGAAAAAGAAGCAAATCGCTTGATCCGTTCTTAAGTTATGCGATAACACACAAAAGCAATCTATTTATTAACCGACTTCCAAAAAAGGAGGAGGTTATCAGTTCGTCGGAATATTTTATTTTTATTTTTTTTTTTTTATGTATGTTACCGCATAACTTTGGACCACGTCAACCGATTTCGATAATTCTTGCATCGGAAAGGTAGTGTCTCAGAGGTGGTCCCATACTAATCTGGTTAAGATCCGATCAGCGGATCATGAGATATATATATATATATATTTTTTATATGAGAGTTGAAGTCGGTTTTTTTTTTGCTAAAAATAACTTGTATATATAAAATTTTTCTCCGAATGGCGGCAACGCTATCAAGATTTCTTTCTGAAGTTATTATTTTTATTTATTATTATTTTTATTCATTCTCAGTGAAGTAGTGAAGTAGCATTATTGTGGCTTGTTAACCAACTTCCAAAAAAGGAGGAGGTTATCAGTTCGTTGGAATATTTTTTTTTTTTTTTTTTTGTATGTCACCGCATAACTTTGGACCACGTCAACCGATTTCGAGGTGGTCCCATACTAATCTGGTTGAGATCCGATCAGTGGATCATGAGATATATATATATATTTTTTGTTTATATGGGAGTTGAAGTGGGTTTTTTTTTGCTAAAAATTACTTGTTATATATAAAGATATATAAAATATAAAGCAGAGACCCAGAATATTTAATAATTATTTAATGGTGGAGTTTTAAAAAAGTCATCAAAATTTTCGTAAGAATTATAAAAGTCTTTTGATAATAATTATGTGAGAAAATTTTGTGAAGTTATCGATAACTATTATTATAAGACTTATATAATAGAAGTATTTTCATAATAATTATCAGGGAGATAAATATTTTTAAGTTTTCAAAGACTTTTATATTGAGACTTATATTATAAAAGTCTTGACATATCTGATATTTATCATTGATACAAATATTTTTAAGTCTTCCAAGACTTTTATTTTGAGACTTATACTAATTATGAGTGCGAAAAAAGTTTGTATATAGTCTCGAACGGGTCCCGAACTGGGTACCACCTAGCCCCGAACTGGCCACAACTAATCCTGAAATGCTCCTGAACGAGTCCCGTCTCTTAAGACTTAAAAAATCTTTTCGCGCTCATAATTATTATGAAGAGACTTTTATAATATAAGTCTTAAAATAAAAGTCTTTGAAGACCTAAAAATATTTATCTCTCTGATAATTATTATGAAAGGACTTTTATATATTGTCTTAACATAATGATTATTGATTGACTTTTCTCTTATTAAAGAAGACTTAATTGTAATTCTTCTTTTTAACCGACTCCCAAAAAAGAGGAGGTTATCAGTTCGTCGGAATATTTTTTTTTTTTTTTTATGTATGTTACCGCATAACTTTGGACCACGTCACCCGATTTCGATAATTCTTTTTGCTTCGGAAAGGTAGTGTCTCAGAGGTGGTCCCATACTAATCTGGTTGAGATCCGATCGGTGGATCATGAGAGATATATATATTTTTTTTTTAAATGGGAGTTGAAGTCGGTTTTTTTTGCTAAAAATTACTTGTTATTTTAAAAAACGACGCGCAATGCTGTTATTTTTTCATTTTCTTATTTTGAAAACAATCTTGCGATTTAAAAATCTAATTCTAAAGAATGTTCTTCCCAAATAAAACCTTTTTATATTTTGGTTCAAGTTTACTTTAAAATTTCTTTTTTTTATTTTATAAAAAAATAGGCTTTGTGATTAGCGCATCACCATTAACTTTCACAAACTTTGAATTTAAAGATTCTAATGTATGCAAAAAACCTGAAGTCGACTTGACCGCTAAACAATTAACATATCGTCGTTGAAAGTACATAACCGCGTATCAACAAAATGGCGTATGTGAGTTTTCATAAATTATTTTCTTGAGAGTGAAAACACTTTTATTTAAAAAATTTTCTCTTCTTCGTTTCATTTCTGGCTAGTATATTTCAGGGCGAATGGATAAGATTTGCGTCAATAAATCCAATTTTTGGCAAAAAAAAAAAATGTCAGTTATGCGGTTTTGCAGAACGACGATACATGGTTTTGTATTTTAAACGACGATATTTAAGTATAATTTTGATCACATTCTTCATGCGTTCTGAAACCTAGTCGTCTACCCCATTTTCGAAATTATGTAGCCGGCATAATTTTCAAGTCCATCATACTCCACATCTTTGAATGTACTGATAAAATCTTCTGCTTAAAAAATATATTTCTTCGGATGAAATGTCATAATTTTATTAAAAGTCAAATCGTTAACAACAACAACGAATGTCATTAAATGGAACTACCTTCTTTCTGTACCCTGTCCAATATGAATCAAGTATTTACAAACCTCACCGATATACATACATACATATGGATTTAAAAAAACGATGCGATGATGGGCGTGATTTTCTGAATGCTATTTTCATATAAAATTTCAATAGCTCTGCCTTAACTAATTAGTTTTTTTAGAAAATTTACCATACTCATCCCACGGTTTACTATTGTTAGACATTTTTGGCTAGAATTATTGTATTTGATCGGTTGCGAAATGGTAGTTATTCAAAATTTCCGTGTGATTTGCATTAAAAGTTTAAAAAGTGGACCAATCGAAAAGCCTAAAATTAGTTGATACCTTTTTGCCATTTGTCTTACCCTACGAAGCAGAGAAAATAACAGAAAGAAAACGTACAGTTCAACTATCGGTCGTTCGTTTTGGTTGCACTTTTATTTTGCATTGAAAGCAGGGCGATTCCAACGTCAAGGGTGGGACGTTTGCTCAGAAAAAATATTCGTTCTTGTTTAAATTAAAGTATAACGCACTCAACGATTCTACATTTTGATAAAGCTACACCTAGTTGACTATTATATGAGTTATTACAAAATACCATATATGTAATACTTCTATATTGGCAGTAAGCTAACTTCTCAGTGTGTAAGCATTCCGAAATCAAAGCGAGACAGTCTAGTACTGTTTTTGTCAATGTATTGTGTACCTGAGAGCTGTTTTTGTGTATGTGTTGTGTACATGTTTATTTATAAACGTATGTGTTCCTTTTCTTTCGTACGTGTTTATTGATATATCTATACTGTAGTGTTTTCGGACGGTACTAGCTCTTACTGCCAATATAGGAGTATTACATATATGCAAAATACGAAAAAAATTCCAGCTTACATTTATATCGAAAAATCTGGCAAAACTACAACAAAAATGGTGGCTTTATTATAAAAAAAAATCTAAATCGAATCGGGTGGGACACGTACGAATTTTAATGAAAATGAGCTTTTAGTACGGTCCATATTAAAGATAAGTTATAAAAAAATATGTAACTACATACCTAGAATTTTTTCAAAAATTCTGAACAAAAAGTTTTTTTTGTTGTAATTCTTAAAGTTTGTTGAATTTTTGTAATTTTTGTACGAAGTTTGAAATGTGGAATGTGGTTCTGGTTATGTAATGTACTAGACGTAAAAAAAAAACTATAAACATTAAATAAACAAAAGGAAAAACCAAAACTAGACAAATCATCACTTAACTTAAGCAGCTGACCACAAGGGTAGATAAGTACGGTGACCATTCGTACCGATCTCAGCAACAAAAGCACAAAGCACGTGACTGACTTCACCGACACTGTACTAGAAGTTTCCCTACATATGTATATGTGGTATATGTATGTATTTATGTATTAGAAAAGTTTTGAATGTCATATTTTTCACGCGCTCAAATATTTGCGGGCCAGATCTGTCAATAGTTGCGTTCGACAAGTCAAAAATTTTGTAATAGTTTTTCCAAATTTTTACTGGATAGCGTTCGATAACGACAAAAAGTTATCCAACACACAAAAATTGAGAGAGCAGGCGTTCTTTTTGATGCAAGAGAAACGTTCATTTTGTACTGGCAAAATTTTAGTCAGCAAAAATCATCCAACACGAAAACATATGATCACAAAACATATGGTTACAATTTTTGTAAACAAACAAAATTGCATTTTTCGAGTTTTGGTATTTATATGCTTTTTGGCTGCCTGCTATGTGACTTTATGATAGCGCCAACTAGTTTTTACTTCTAGAAATGTTCCTGGCGCACATTGAACGTTCACTTTCCTTTTTTCTACCATGGAGGCAACATGAATTTCAGTTTGTTTACAAATAAAACATAAACAAAGTCAGCTGGTGTATCTTCTTCTTCCGGTTTTTGCAAGTGATGGCTAATTTCCTGTTCGTTTACTTTTTTGCTTTTTCTTCTCTTTGGGAGAGAATTTTCGCTTACTCTCTTTATTTTGATTCTTGGCTGGTGTTGGCTAATTTTGTTATCGAACGCAACTAATTTGTCGTATTTTAGTTTAGTTTTCCAGCAATCGAGAGGATTTTCACAGAGATGAGCTCGTTTCTCTTTAAGATAGGCCTTTAATTTCACAATTTTTAATGTCTCCAGATTCTACATCCGAACATTCGCTTTCGTTGGAGGAATCTAAAATTATTTCTATGTTGCTTATAAAACAATGTTGCCACGGCAAGTGATTCGCTCTCCCATTCGTAATTCGCTCTCTCATTCGGGATTGGCGCCCCAATTACGAACCGAATCACGTAATTCGCCATAAAAAAATTTTGAGAGCGAATCACTTCCTTCGTAGGTGATTCAGATCCAATCAACATGCGAATCAAGAACAAATCGTTGTCTTCTCTAATTTTTATCGATAACGGCTGTCAAAACTCATAGACCACACAAATCCCCACCAGCACAAACATTGAAAAAAATTGCTAGATTCGTTAAAACTATTGATTTAGCTAATTAACCACTTCACATTTTTTTCCACCGTTGAAATTCACAATAAACAACACAATAAACAATAAACAAAAGCAAAGAACAAGAAGCAGAGATGCAAAGTGAATCACGACTGTGACGTGTAAACAGGTTGATCCGCAGTGATCGGACTTAAAATAATTTCGAGTGATAGAATCTGGAAAAAATGCGGTAGATTTCGAAAAAATGTGGTGGATCTCAGGTTTTTCATCAAACTTTATACAAAAATTAAAAAAATTCTGCAATTGCAAACTCTTTAATTAGAATCTCCAAACAAAACTTAAATTTTAGTATAATAAAGTGCAAATTTGAAGTTGCTAAAAATTGGGTTGAGTTTTGGCAATTTTTCACTTGACAGTGTAAAGCAGTTCCCTCCATATAAGGATATTTATCGAACAAACGAGGTAGCGAACAAACGGGGCGCGTTCTACAAACCGCTACTTGGGTTTTGCCGTTTTGACAATTCTCAAGTAAAAGTAAACAACTGCAATTTGCTAATACTTTCATAAATATCGCCGAGTTTTAATATTTTCTTTATTAATTCTTTTTATTAATCCTATATTTTGCAGTTGAACACAATAAAATCACATTTCCTGTCGAAAAATTGCATATTGAGAAAATTTACTATCTGACAGTTTCTTTATCCTCCCGTTCAACAATTTTTTCTCTTAAAATTAAAAAAATTAAGAAAATAATGTCGAGGAAAAAAAAATACTCAAAAACGCGAATATTTGGTAAATTTCAGACCTTGTGTGGTAGATGCTCAAAAAAGTTGTAGATATACCACAATGTGGTAAAAGTCCGATCACTGGTTGATCCGCGGTTCGTAATTGAGAAAGCAAACCACTTGATTCGGTTGCCGTGGAAACGCCGTTTAAGACTTTTAGCAGTACTTGTTGAAGGCCCATCAATATATTTACTATTTAACCGTTTAGCGCCTGAAACTAAAAGTTATTGTCCGCACGTTAGACAGACTAATACTATGTCTCCATTGTGAGACTTAATGAATATTTAGCCCTCTGACGAGATTTGACGTTAAATCTTTTGAGATTTATCATATAAAATTAAATCTCGAAAGGCAGTAGATTTAAGTTAAATCTTCGTCAAATCTTCAATAATATTGATCAATAAGTACAATTTGTTGGATGTGGCAACCACAAATTCACATGCCATAAGTCAGATGACATTTGTGTTTTCAATATACAGTTGAGGACATTGAAATCTAGCCTATCATAAAAACATGAATTTTCGTATTTTTAGGGGTTTATATTTTTTTGNGTAAAATCATAAATAAGCAAACGTCAAATATTTAAAAATGTGAACGTCAAACATATCTCGTAATGGTAATGGAGACGGTTGTGATTTAGCAACTGGATTTATTAAATCTTAATGGATAAATCTCTCAATGGAGACATAGTATTAGAGCCATTTCGACAATATTATAGCTTTTTCTTTTCTCTAAATAATGTTGCATTTATTCTGCCCTGCGTCAGGGCTGTAAAGTTGGCGTGTTCTTTTCTCAGCATTCTCACATGCATATTGCGCGCTCTTTTTTTTAAATGTTGCATTAGAGTGGACTCTCTACCCATGTACACATTCGTATTCGCACAACATTCATATCGTTTGATGCGAATGCGAATGGGAATGTTAAAAAAAAACCAATGCGAATGCAAATATTCGCTACATCCCTGGTATGTATGTAGAATTATAGCGTAACACAAAAGCACAAAAATCATGCAGAACCAACAAAAAATGAACTTAAAAATTTGATAACCACAGAGCGTTTAATATCGCAAACCGCACAACAAGCGTATTTTATAAATCTTTTGTAGTTTTATTATTTAAAAATATTCAGCCTTAAAAAGCAGCTATGATGCAAAAACAAAAAAGTATATTCACGTAACAATCACACAAGTAAATACGCATTTGTGTATACTTTTCTTACCAGATTGGATTTCACATTAATACTTGGAATTTGGTAGCAATACATTTGTATATGGGGCGTTCCACACCAAAACGGACGGGTTCACACTTCATATGTTTGATTTGTTTCAAATTTTTAGGGTTGATTCATAGACATAAATAATAAATAAATATGAAATTTTAACTTGATTAATACATTTTTAAAAACTTTACAGCACAAAAAAAAAAAAACAAATCGATGTGATAATTTTCCAAATATCTCGAGAACTGGGCGAGAAAAGAATTTCCCAGTGGAACTTGGGATCATCGCACGATTGCTCGGTGAGTACTCCCTCGGAGTATAGGACTACTCCCCATTGCTCCCTATGCTTCTGTGTATAAGCATGTAATTTTATATACTCCCTTAAACACGGGTGGCGAGTAATCCATTTTACCTCCTAAATGAGCAATCAGAGAGTTCATTCAGAACTTAACTGTTCGCTTAGAATATATCCCATTATTCTCTCCTAAGCGAGCAATATGGAGTAAAAAAAAGCGAAAAATCTCGTTTAATGCCCCTAAATCATGCCTCAGAGAGCATTCTTTACTTGCTCGCTTAGGAGATCTCCTATTTGACTTCTAAGCGAGTAATAAGGGAGTACAAAACCGACAAATCTGTCTTGTTGCTCTGAAATCAGGTCAAGGGGAGTACTCTGTTACTCCTCATATAGGGAGATCTCCCTTCAAATTCTAGTGGGTTGAAAAAAAAATCACACTTACACACATAAAAATTCTCTATGAAAAGACCCTATAAACATTTTGGCGAACGTTCGAAAATTACCGGCAATATCCAATATGAATATCGAACTGAGAACGAACTCATAACCAACCTTAGTTTTCCAACGTTTATATCGTACTGGATATACATTCGTGATGGGTGCGAAAAAAATGAAAACCATAATAACAAGAGAGGAAGTGAAATCTAGCTCATTTTGCTGTCGAAAGCGGTTTTGAAATCGACAAATAGATGGTGTGTGTCGATCCTATTCTCGCGGGCCTTTTCCAAGATTTGGCGTATTGTGAATACAATCCAATCAGTTCGTTGATGGTGAGCTTCAGTCTTTCACACAATACACTCGATAAGACATTATAACCTATGCTTAGAAGGCTGACCCAGTGGAAGTTGGCCCGATTGGCGGGGTCACCTTTCTTGTGGATTGGGTAGAGCACACTTAAATTCCAGTCGTCGGGCTTGCGTTCATTTGACCATATTCTGCACAAGAGTTGATGCATGCACCTCATCAGTTCCTCACCACCGTACTTGATTAGCTCAGCTGGCAGGCCGTCAGCTCAAGCAGCTTTGTTGTTTTTTAGCCGCGTAATCGCTATTGGCACCTGGCCATAGTCTGGCGGTGAGACATCGACTCCATCGTCATCGACTGGGGGCTCGGGTTCGTCTTCTGCACTACTTTCAGTGCTGCTGCCATTCAATGGGGTGGAAAAGTACTCCCTCAAAAAAAATCACAACTCAAATTATTGTAGAGTGCACCCCATAACACCATACTTAAATATTGCGCAATACTCAGAGCTACAATTGAGATTTTTTCATTTTTTTGAGATGGCATATTTTCAAGAACTAATTTTTTTTATCAAAAAATTTGTATGTGAAGAATTTTTACAAGGGAAAAAATATTGTGAAACGATTTTCCGTCATCCCTTGTAAAATTTGGTTTGGAGACAAACCGGTTTCGGAGTTGTGCCAACTTCAGTGTCATTTTTCGTTCTGGATAGTTCGAAGATACATACCTACGCCGCAGAGACAAAGAAAATTAAAATAACGGATTTCTATCTGCCGGCACAAGCAAGCAACCTTATACCTGCTTAATAACGGAACATAAACCGACGCAACCACGAAAACCAAAAAAAATAAAAATAACGGATTTCTATCCACCGGCGAATACAATCAACCAAAAACGCACCTACCTGTGAGATAAGGAATCCAAAGCGGTTGTTTAGGCGCGTCTGCTAACACCAGGCGCCTAAATACATGCTATGTACTGCTGCATGTGCAAAAATTTCCTTTATGCAATTTAGGAAATTTTTGCACATGCACTTCTCAACTGCCAAGTAATTGAACTTTCTTAAGTTTCAATAAGATGGCACTTCAAAGTATGCTCGGCCTAGTCTGATGCATCCTCCGGACACTGCTTCCGGAGTCTTCTGCGGACTCTGCATGGCTTACAACCATGCGGAGGTGGTAATAGTTGATTACCATTGGCCACAGTGCCTACCCACTACTTTTTGGTCCAATAAATATTTTTTTATATACATACATACATGCAAACATACTGGCCTCCCCTCTCACTGAGTTATTCAGCGGTCGCACTTAGATGGGTATGCATGACCTAATGACAGTTAAAACAGATAGTAACACGAATACATAAAAAGCGGAAGGAAACACGAACTATCCAGAACGAAAAATAACACTGAAGATGGCAGAACGCGGAAACCGGTTTGTCTCCAAACCAAATTTGACAAGGGAAGATGGAAAATCGTTCCACAATACATCATACTCCTACCCTGTCGGAAACACAAACAACCAAAAAGAAGTTATTGAGGCCGGTCAGGCACATCAATTAAGGAGAAATACGCGTTTGATAACATACCAAAAACGGCTACTGAAAGTACATATTACATCTGGTTCAACAAGCAATGTTTAGAATTGAATATTACACCGAAATTCGCGCAAATAAAACTACAATCAAACACCGAGAATAAGCGGAAAATCTTAAAAAGAGCAGAAAACAGCTTTCTTCGCCACGAAATTAGAAGCTTTCACGGCAAGAGAGAGAGCGGATAAACTCAGAGCTATTGGCAATTCACCCAGAACTAGTGGGACTCCTACCAAACAGTACACTGATGCAGATATTAGATGAAATGGAGGAAACCAACACGAAAGTCATAGGGCAGAAATACAGAAAATTGAACAAGAAACTTGAAGACCTCAGTAGAAAACAAAAGGGCGCAAAGAACCAAAAACAAGCAGATCCGCAATTCCATTCAATTTTTGTAAATTTAACAGCGGCTCCTATCAATGAGCTGGAGGCAGAAATACTCTTGGTGTAATAATAACAAGGTGTTGTTAGTAACTTAACCTCACTTTTTCGGCAGGTCTATTCCGGTCACGCATTTTAAAGTACTAGAAAAGCTACTAACTATTTACTACCTTTAATCCGTTGGTGCATACTATTTAAATTAAATGTAGAAAAATGTATAATTACAGGCTTATAAGCCTGAATATATGTTTGTATCGGCAGCTCCACACAGCTTGGACATATATTGTAACTTTAAAAAAGTAAAAGCCGTAAAATAAGGCAATTTCCTATAAGGCTGTAAATGATTTTCTAAATAGATTAAAACACATAAATATCGATAATATAAGCGAATTCCTAATTTAACCATGCAGCCTATTCAGTCTAGATGCAGTCTAGTGCATCAGGCTCAATATTATGATAATGCAGCAAAATTTATTTAATATAAAAAAGCGCCTTTCCATACGATTTCTGGGCACGTTTTTTTCCATTGATAACCACGATATCTTTTATTTTTCTACTTTTTGAGGACAGAAATTATACAAATCCAGCAATTTTAAATATTAATATTGTTCTGAAAACACCAAGTTCTTTAAAAATCGCGGTAAAACGAGTTACTAAAATGGAGTATTTTAGATACTATTTCCCAACGAATAGTAGTATAAAAATTAAGATCGGAAATGGAGCACAGCATTTTGGAAACAGAAATGGCTGTAGAATTGATCCCAAAAAAGAGCAGGATCACACCAGGCACCTATGTAGGCATATCATTGAAAAACATGCAAAATCCAATGACAAAAGAAAGCAGGATAACGAAAACAAAATAATCAGGGTTCTAAAACAAAAACTAAAGGCGAACAACGTGATCACAACAAAAGCAGACAAAGGGAACACAACGGTATTGATCAATAAAAATGAATACATAGAAAAAACGGAACAAGTAATAAAAGAAACAGGCTGCAAGAAAATAGGAAATGATCCCACCGATGAGTACCAAATGACGATAAAAAGCGCGATAAAAAGGGCGACAACGATAATAAAGGAGAATGAAGCAGGAAGACTAACATCAATGAACCCTTCGGCCCCTCCAATGATTTCATTACTTAAAATACATAACCCAGGTAACCCGATGAGACCGATTATTAACTACAGATCGGCTCCGGCATACAAACTGTCGAAATACCTGAAGACCATACTAAAGAACAAACTAGAGTTATGGATATTTTATTTAGAATATTATTATTATGGATATTTTATTTAGAATATTACTCGACACAACGGAAAAGAAAATCGCAAAAGAAAATTATCAATACTTTGAAGATTACGACAAACCAAAATTATTTCCGATTTAACAACAAAATATACAGACAAATAAATGGACTAGGAATGGGTAACCCAACATCGGCTATACTCATGGAGGTGTTCATTCAAAGCCTAGAGGAGAAATATATGGAGCATCTCACAACAAATTTAGGGGTCTGCTTATACGCTAGATATATGGACGACATAATATGCATAATAACGGGGGACAAAGAGGAGCAGCTACTAGACTACCTTAATGAACAACACAAAAATATAGCATTCACGATGGATATGGAAGAGAAAGGAAAACTCAGTTATTTGGATCTAAAGATTAAAATAAACAAGACCACCAACAGACTGGAATACGAGATATATAGAAAGCCCACAGCGACCGACGCAGTAATACATGAAACCTCTAACCACCCACAACAACACAAAAACGCAGCANCTTAATGAACAACACAAAAATATAGCATTCACGATGGATATGGAAGAGAAAGGAAAACTCAGTTATTTGGATCTAAAGATTAAAATAAACAAGACCACCAACAGACTGGAATACGAGATATATAGAAAGCCCACAGCGACCGACGCAGTAATACATGAAACCTCTAACCACCCACAACAACACAAAAACGCAGCATTTAGACAATTATTAACTAGACTTGAGCGAACCCCATTAACTAAGGAAGCACACAGGAGAGAGCTAGACACAATATATGCTATTGCCAAAAACAATGGGTACAAAAAAGATCTGGTGGACAAAATTAGGAAGGAATCGAAACGAAAAAGTAGGGACAAGAAAGAAAACAACGATACGACTTGGGCAGTGTTACTTACACGGGTAAAATGACATTCAAACTGGCCAAGGTTTACCAAAAATTCAAGATTCGTACATCGTTCAGAACCAGGAACAACGTCGGAAGGATACTGAACAACAGCACAAACGAAGAGGACACTCTAGATAAGCAGGGTGTATACAAATTAACGTGTGAATGCAAGTGTAGCTACATAGGGCAAACTGGCCGTAAGATTAAAAAAAGATTCCGAGAACATATAAGAGACTACAATAAGAGGACACAAAAACCAAGCGTCACACCAGAATCAAACTTCGCAAATCATATGTTCGAAAATAAATGTACACCAATGAAAATTAATAAGGCAGCCAAACTCCTCCATGTACAGCATAAAGGACGGCGTTTGAACATATTGGAAAACATGGAGATATACAAGCAGAAAACATTTCAAGGGAGAATTATAAACGAACAAACAAACACCGTATCCGATGTAATATTCGACCCACTCAAGATGCTGTTCGAAAAATATGAGAAGACCCCTGAAAAAAACCCCAACGCGAAGATACATACCTACGCCGCAGAGATCAAGAAAATGAAAATAACGGATTTCTATCTGCCGCACAAGCAAGCAACCTAATACCTGCTAAATAACGGAACATAAACCGACCCAACCACGAAAACCAAAAAAAATAAAAATAACGGATGGGTATGCATGACCTAATGACAGTTAAAACAGATAGTAGCACGAATACATAAAAAGCGGAAGGAAACACGAACTATCCAGAACGAAAAATGACACTGAAGATAGCACAACGCCGAAACCGGTTTGTCTCCAAACCAAATTTGACAAGCGATGACGGAAAATCGTTCCACAATACATCATACTCCTACCCTATCGTAAACACAAACAATCAAAAAGAAGAAAAAAATATTTCTTTTTATAGAGAACTTTGATGTGTGTATGTGTAATTTTTTTTTTAATTTTTTNTATACAAATTAACGTGTGAATGCAAGTGCAGCTACATAGGGCAAACTGGCCTTAAGATTAAAACAAGATTCCGAGAACATATAAGAGACTACAATAAGATGACACAAAAACAAAGCGTCACACCAGAATCAAACTTCGCAAATCATATGTTCGAAAATAAATGTACACCAAAGAAAGTTAATAAGGCAGCCAAACTCCTCCANGCATAAAGGACGGCGTTTGAACATATTGGAAAACATGGAGATATACAAGCAGAAAACATTTCAAGGGAGAATTATAAACGAACAAACAAACACCGTATCCGATGTAATATTCGACCCACTCAAGATGCTGTTCGAAAAATATGAGAAGACCCCTGAAAAAAACCCCAACGCGAAGATACATACCTACGCCGCAGAGATCAAGAAAATGAAAATAACGGATTTCTATCTGCCGCACAAGCAAGCAACCTAATACCTGCTAAATAACGGAACATAAACCGACCCAACCACGAAAACCAAAAAAAATAAAAATAACGGATGGGTATGCATGACCTAATGACAGTTAAAACAGATAGTAGCACGAATACATAAAAAGCGGAAGGAAACACGAACTATCCAGAACGAAAAATGACACTGAAGATAGCACAACGCCGAAACCGGTTTGTCTCCAAACCAAATTTGACAAGCGATGACGGAAAATCGTTCCACAATACATCATACTCCTACCCTGTCGTAAACACAAACAATCAAAAAGAAGAAAAAAATATTTCTTTTTATAGAGAACTTTGATGTGTGTATGTGTAATTTTTTTTTTAATTTTTTCCTCTCCCCGTTCTCGACATATTTGGAAAACTGTTAAACCGGTTTGTTTTTGTGCTATAAAGTTTTTGAAAATGTATTAATCCACCTCAAATTTCGTACTTATTTGTTACTTATGTTTATGCATCAACCCTAAAATTTTGAAACAAATCAAACCCATGAAGTGTGAGCCCCATATACATATTTATTACTCGTAAAAAGTTTTGAAGAGGAAGTTAAGCGTTGAGTCTGGGGAATTGTTCAGACTCTTGAAATACTTTAAATTTGTAAAAAGTCAAACTCTTGGGTAGTCAGGAGCCCAATCGGAACTACTGATCTAGCGACTAATATGTACATATCGTCGTCTCAGAAAACGGATGTCGAATGTTACAAAACACGGTTTTGAGAAAATTGACTTTGAAGTTTAAGGTCGAATTAATCCGAAACTGTACGGTAGATTTTTGTAACTTTTGAAGGAGACGTAGTTGGTGTTATTAGTTTTGATTTCCCATATTTTTACATTTAATATCTCTTAACGTTAATGAGAAAATTTACTTTTCATTCCGTATACATTTGTCGTAAGTAGCGTTTACTCACCACTTTGTTTTGTCCACAGAACATACGACAATAGTAAAGTATCTATTTCAACGACGATGGTATAATTTGATGAAAAAAACAGACATATTTATTAAATAATGATTACTTATTAGAAAAAACATAACAAAAACATAATCATGTATTTAATAAAAAAAATCTGTACATCTCTTATGCTGTAAATATGTTACGAACATACGTTTTCTTTATATAAAAACAAAAAACAATACTTAAATTCAGTCTTTTGTACATTTTTATCTCTTTCATTTCATTGGAGACTCAGTGCAAGCTAAAATTTAAAAATTTAAAATTTTAAAATTAGTTACTTAGTTTAATTTTCAATTTTAATTGTATCGTTATAGTAGAGGACCATCCAATTGTCGTAAGTTCAAAGTTTTGCGATACATACGACAAATGTTTTATGATTAAAAAAAGATTACATTTGTATGGGAATTTGTCGTATGTGCCACATACGACAAACGTTTTATGATTAAAAAAAAGGTACGTTTGTATGGGAATTTGTCGTATGTGACGCATTTTCAGCACATACAACAAAAGGCATACCCAATCATTAATATTATGTAACATACGACAAAACGAAATATCTCAAAAACTAATGGAGATATAAAAAAATGGATTGCAGAAATCGAAAGAGCATGTCCAACTTAGTAAATCTGCATCAAAATCCCAAAATCGTGATTTTGCACATTCGTCATCCGTTTTCTGAGGCGACGATATGTATAAGTACCAAAGTCATTCTATACAATAGGTCTTATGAATAAAAAATAAGCAATTGCTTTTTTAAAAATTTCATACCTCTTAAATTTTTTTGAAAAATTCGAGCAAAAGGTCTGAAATTTTAATAAAAAGCAATTGCTTAATTTTTATTCATAAGACCCAATGTCGACTGAGAACTTTTTGCTGATATTAGTAGCATTGACGTACCTGATAATTATTGAAACTTTCAAAAACTATCAGCTTTTTGCGTTCGCGTACGTAAACAACTTGCAAGGTAAGGAAAATTGAGAGAGCAAAGCGACTTTTTATTTTGAGGGTAAGCTGCTAGTTTCTGCTGCAAAAATTTTTGCCAGCAAGAAAACAACGGATCAAAAACAGCTGGTTGGAATCTATGCAAATCACAATATTTGGGAGTTAAAAATGATGAAACGCGACTAATTAAAATTGTAAGAAGTATGTAATTGTTCGTATAACCAATAAACTGTGTCAGGATAACACTTTAGGATCAGGTTTGTTACGTTTTAAATTTACACTTTTGAGTGTAAACAAAAATTCTATTAGCTCTTCATCTAACTTGCAAGTTTCTGCAAATTTTCTGACAGCATACTATTGTGGATATTTTTCTCTTGAGAGAGAACAGATTACATTTCACCGGAATTTTGCTGTTTGATGGTTTTTACTGTAGATTTATTCTTACTTATTGTTTATATGTTCCATAGTGAGTGCGTAGAATGTTTAAGCTATTCACATTGTTCAATGGCATTTTGCCCAATATTACAGGGAAGTTATTTGAAAAAGATTAGTCCCAATTAGCCTTGGAATTGAGAATGTTGATTACCTTTAAAGTGATAAACAATTGAATGGAAACTACTTAACTTACGAAACTTAGATCGTAGTCCATCGATAGCGGCTGTTAATAAAGCTTGGCTAACACAACACATACCTGCCTGGTCACATTTAGGTGGATTGAAAAAGAGTCCCGGCTTGAGAGGATTCTCCTCTTCGTCATGAACTTCGATCATTAGCCACCCAATTTGGATGGGTTGCTGACGGTTTTGCTGCTGCTGGCGTTCAACGCTCTCCCAAATGTAGATTGCGCGTTTAATATCAATTTCAACCCAGCCAGTTTTGGAAATGTTCATCATTGTGGTGTTGCAAATGTGCTTCTTACGCTCTGCAACAAAAGGCAAAGTTAGATGTAGGAATTCTTATATGAACATATATTTACACATACTCTTGTGGCCAGCTGATTACGTTAAGTGATAATTTTTTTACCAGTTTTGGCCATTTTTATTTTGTTTATTTAATGATTAATATTTTTTTTATAAAAGTCTAGCATATTATATAACCGGCACCATATAAATCCACATTTCAAACTTTGTACACAAATTATAAAAATTCAACAAACCTTATGAATTACACCCAAAAATATCAAATTTTTATTCAGAGTGTTAGGTATGCAGTTTTTTAACCCATTACATTTTAGCAAGATATAGTGCAAATTTCAAGACGCTAAAAAATCGCGTTGATTTCACAAGAAATTGTCGAGCATACGAGCCGAGCAAGTTTAAAATTTTTGGATCCAATTGTTAAATTTTTATAACTTTTGTACAAATTTTGATATGCGGATTTATGTATATGGTGCTGGATATATGATATGCCAGACTTTCATAAATAATAATAAACATTAAATAAACAAAAGAAAAATAGCAAAAACTGGTCCAAATGTCACTTAACTTAATAAGTTGACCACAAGTGTATGTATATTTGTTCATTTACAAATACTTTCGCTTTTTATGTAAGTGTAAGTAAAAAGTGATGTCGTGAAATACGAACACGTATGTATGCAGGTTCTTATTTACATATATAAGTGTGGCCTAAACCATAGCACTTCGAGAAAATCAAGATATAAATTAATTTATTTTGGAACGAATTTCCGTCATCCCTTGTCAAGTTTGGTTTGCAGACAAACCGGTTTCGGCGTTGTGCCATCTTCAGTGTCATTTTTCGTTCTGTCTGGTTCGAGATTTGTCCCTAATTTATGTTCATTTATCTTAGGTAATGTGATTTTCGTCGATGATTAATTACTAGATATGCCATGGTGCCCATTTTTTGAAGCAGGTAATAGGTTCATCTTCGCTGTTTCGATATTAACATGCATTATGTTGTCGCTGTATGGTTTTTGCCTGCAGGTAGGTAAAAGTCAGTGATTTTTGCCCTGGTGGTGCTNATCAATTTTACGAAAAAAAGAAAAATGACAACAAAACAACAGGCATGGACACTCCGAACACACCAAAAAGCACCACCAGGGCAAAAATCACTGACTTTTACCTACCTGCAGGCAAAAACCATACAGCGACAACATAATGCATGTTAATATCGAAACAGCGAAGATGAACCTATTACCTGCTTCAAAAAATGGGCACCATGGCATATCTAGTAATTAATCATCGACGAAAATCACATTACCTAAGATAAATGAACATAAATTAGGGACAAATCTCGAACCAGACAGAACGAAAAATGACACTGAAGATGGCACAACGCCGAAACCGGTTTGTCTGCAAACCAAACTTGACAAGGGATGACGGAAATTCGTTCCAAAATAAATCATCTTACCACCCTGTCGGAAAAATCAACCAACACCAACACACATATAAATTAATCCTATTTTATTAAATTTGCAGCATTGAATATAAAAAATATATATATATATATAGGTAATACGCTCGATTATCAAAAATGGGGTATCAAATTAAAGGGCGCTTGACCATGATACAAATATTTAAAGGTAGTTTCACTTTTTCGTTTTATTCGCTATTGCTTCCATTTGACGTAAACGGTGCTTTTGAAATTTTCTTTTAAATTGAAGATTTTTTTTTTTAATATTTGAAAAAATTTATTTGGAGCATCATTTTATAGCGAGCTTTTAGTGATTTATTTCTAAAATTAGATATAAAACGGAAGGCAAGTAAAATACTCGTATTACATTATGTAATGCACATAGAGAATCTATATGTTTATGCAATTATTTTCATCATTAGCTGCTTGTTTTTGTAAACCAGCGACAAAAGAACGCTCAACTCGGGTAAAATTTCCTTTTCATTTACTTAAGCAACCCTGTTGGTATCTGGCAAGAAACATGTGATTAGTTTAACGGGATCTAGACACAAGAACAATAGGAATGAGTACTTATGCGAAGTATTGCGTAATACTTATTTAAAATATAAATCATGTATATACGAAAACAAAAATTTCCCTCTCCAACTTCCCATTAACAATTCAAAATAGAGGAGTTTTTTCTCTTACCAACAGCACCCTTCCGGTAGAAATTAGTAATTATGCGAGGTATTTGCGTAATATATATACTTATTTCAAATATAAATCATGTATATATAATGTAACCAACTATTTCATAAAGAAGTACAGGTTAGGTTGGGTCAACTTAACGCCGCGAGCCGATTACGAAATTTCGAATGCGGCTAATTTCGATCCCTGAGAGCTCAGTGTTTGTTTAAAAGTGCTGTCCGAAATGCTTCAATCTTAGCCTCGCGAATGTTGGACAGTCTAAAGAAAGTGTGGAGCAGCGTTGCCAGTTTGACGTTTTTAACGTCATTTGGACGTTTTTTTTATCCTGTTGACGTTTGGACGTTTTTTGTGTAAAAAATTACGTTTTTTAACTTCCCAGTAATTTTTCTCTGTTACTAAATCTTATAAGTAGAACTGGTTTTGAATTATTTTCTTAATAAATCTTTACAAGCTTTGTGTTTTGCAGCAGCTGCTTCAAAAAATATTTATTCCCTGGACACAGATGACTTAAATATGATACAAACCAAGTGAACGCGCATTTTTTTGGATTCTTGGACAAAGGCTGGTTGTGTAAACACTTGAGGTTACGAGACTAATTGTAATGTTTGCAATTGCACATTAAAAGCCAAATCAGGAAGAGCTGATCTATTGCAACACGCACGCTCGCAAAAGCATCAAAGCAGCATAAAAAGTCAGAAAAAAGTAGGCGACTTTTTTAAGACTTCATTGAAAATGTAATGATCGCAAAAAAGGCTGAAATATTGCTATGCTCCTTCTTAGTAGAACGTAAGTTAGCATTCTCGACAACCGACCCCCTAACTAAATGTGTACAAGATAAAAAAATTATTAAAATCAACGCGATTATGTAGCCCCTTTAAACTTGCACATTATTGCCCTGAAATTTAATGGGCTATCAAACTGCATATTAAAAAAAAAAATTTTTTAAATCTTAATAAAAGTTGAAAATATAGCTGAAACTTTGCAGATATTTTTTATAATTTTTGCACAAAGTTTCAAATATGGATTTATATTTTGTTTGTTATATAATGAGTTTGCCTTTTATGGAAAAATAATAAACATTAAATAAACAAAAGAAAAACAGCCAAAATCGATCAAAATATTGATGACTTAATCTGCTGATCACAAGTGTATGTATAAAATCATTTTTATATTAACGATCTCAAGCCACTTTACAATGAATTCTAATTGTACTCTGTCTAAATGACATTTTAACATACCTTACGTACATATGTACCTTTGTATACAATAACAGTTTTTTGTGCCGTGTTTATAAAGTGCCCTAAAACAAAATTTCTTTCAGCAGAGCATGTTCCGTCTCATGGGGATTGAACCCCGACAGCCTTTGTAGCAACCAATTGTATCAAGCATCTTTGTCATAGTTGCCAACTTGGTGCTTTGAGCACTAGATTTAGTGCATTTTTAAAATTAAAACGCCAAAAAAAATTATTTAGTGCCTAGTGCCTTTTTAGTGTTTTTTCTGAACTAAAATTACTTCGAGATAGTTAAAAATTGAAATAATTTGAAATATTTGAAACTGTCGCAGCACTGAATTTACAATAATCTACAAATTTAAATGGACTAAAATACAACCATGATTGATAAAAAGCTTAAGTTGCAAACTCAACTTGTTAAATTCTATTCGCGTTGAAAATGCTAGTACGCAAGTAAGTTAAGTATTTATTTTTTTCTTTTCTAATTACACTGGTCGACGGCCAAAATTTACCAGAGACGCCGTTATGAAATTCGTATGTAAAATCACCCCCTGATTCCGAAAATCAAGGTTATTTTTAATTTTATGGTACCGTTTTTGAGATATTTGCAATTTACCGTTTTTGCAAAAAAAATAAAAAATTGGGTCCACTTAATCATATATATCTCAAGAACGAATTAAGCAATTCCAAAACGGTTTGAAGCTTTTAAAAGGTAATA